>NC_137042.1:12000364-12032864 GCF_032717465.1 Coenobita brevimanus
TGCCTCCCTTCTTGCCCACTCATTGCATATTTATTGGTTCCTCTCTTCCTTTCCTTTCAATTTACCATCATTTCTTCTTTTTCCTCCTCTGCATTTTTGTTTCGTCTTTCGAGTGTTTTGCTTCCCATCAGCGTATTATTTTTCACCAGCGGCCGTCGGGTACCCGGAAGTGACATAATAAATCGTTTGCGCTTTTTTGACGAATATATATCACTGCTACCCCGTTCATCATGAACACTATTACTACTACTGCTCCTGCTGTTACTACTATTGCTACTACTACTACTACTACTAAATCATTATCATCACCAAACTCACCACTCCTGTTGCCACTATCACTGCCATCACTAATATCACCACTACCTCATTATGCATATCCTGTTCATCACCGCCATTATCACCTCAGTCATCACCACCGTTGTCTCTGTATTATTACCATTGTCATCACTAGTCTTATCATCATCACCTCCATCACTACCACAACTATCAATCTCCTAATTATCACCACCACCATCATCATCACTAGTTACACTAGAATGTGATGCTAGTCACGAAGATGTGCTATGGAAAGTATGTAGAGCTACAGTATTGTCTTATTTTGCTATATAGTTACGTGGAATAAGCTGCAAAAGGCCAAAACTCTGGGCCAAGTTAAGGTGAAAGGAGTGTAGTGATGTGTAGTTTGGCGCATGCGTGGATGTGCGTTTAGGACTAAATGATGAAGTTTGTTAGGAGGGTTTGTGTGTGTTAAGACTGGTGGCATTTTCTTTCTCTCTCTCGCTCTCACACACACACACACACACACACACACACACACACACACACACACACACACACACACACACACACACACACACACACACACACACACACACAAAACCCTCCACTCCCCACACACACACACACACACACACACACACACACACACAAACACAGAATTTTGTCATATATATATATATATATATATATATATATATATATATATATATATATATATATATATATATATATATTTAAAAAAAATTCCTTCTCTCTCCATTCTGCCGTCTCTTCATCTTTCCTTTCCTGTTTTTTCTTCCCTTTTTTTTTTTTTTTTACACCTCGAGTGTTTTGACTTCCATCATCGTGTCAGACATTTTACCCTCCGTCTCGTCAGGATTTTTGAGTCAGTGTGTTTTTTTCTGTGTAATTCTGGGACGTGTTTTGCTGGGTGTTTTTCCGTGCTCTGTTGTGCTTTCTTTCTCCCTGGGAACGGTTCTCATCCCGGGTTCATCTCTGTTTCAGCCACGTTTTTTCTTCGGTTCATTCCTTAAGTGTTTTTAATTCTTGATGGTGTTTTTTTTCGTGTTTTTCGTTTTTTCTTGGTTGTTCGTGTTTTTTTTTTTCACTTTCACGTTATTCTTTCATTATCATTTATGTTTTGCTGATTTTTTTCGTGAGTGTTTTAATTTTTTTCTTATTTCTTGATTGTTTGTGTTTTTCACTAGCTGATTGTTTTTCTTGTTTTCCTTGATTGTCATTAACGTGTTACGCTGATTGTTATTATTTTTTAATTTTCTTCTTTCATTCTCGTTCCCATGTTTTCATTTTCATTATTTTTCATATTGGGATTAAAAGTCTCTCTCTCTCTCTCTCTCTCTCTCTCTCTCTCTCCAGTTTTCCTTCATTTTCTCCCCCATTCTCATCTCTTTCTTTTCCTCCCGTTATCCCTCATTCCCCATTATTTCCTCTCATTATTCCCCATTTTTTCATTTCCTCCCTTTCCTCTTCCAATCCATTCCACATTCCTTCATATCCTGGCCTAGTATTTCCCATTTCCTTCCCTATTTCTGCTACTTCCATTTCTGATCGATTTCCTCTCCATTCCGTTTCATTTCTTCACGTTTCTTGTCATTGCTCCCTCTTTTCCTTTCCATCGTTTTCCATTCCAGAGAGAGAGAGAGAGAGAGAGAGAGAGAGAGAGAGAGAGAGAGAGAGAGAGAGAGCTCCCCAATTTGCATACAGGAGTGTTGTCGGCGTTAATTCATTAGCACTTGCGTTGTCAACTTCTGATGTTGGTGGCTGTCGCTGGTAATGGTGGCAGTTGTGGTAGGGAATTGTTTGTGATTGGCACACTGAATAGTTGTAGTTGTTGTAGGTGATGATGGAGGTGGTGGTGGTTATGGTGATAGTTGTGGTAGTTATGGTTGACGTTTGGTAAGGGAATTGTGGTACGTGGCCCATGGAATAGTGGTAGTTGTGGTAGGTGATGGTGGTTGTGTTGGTGATGGTGCTGAAAGTTTGGTTGGTGTTAATGATGGTGATTGTGGTAGTTGTGGTGATAGTTGTGACAAGAGAATGGTTGTAGTTGATTTATAAGATAGTGGTAGTTGTGGTAGGAGATGGTAGTGGAAGTGGGAAGAAGATAGGTATGGTGGTGGAGATGATGGTGGTAGTTGTGGTGGCAGTTCCGATGGTAATTGTGGTAGTTGTGGTTAACGTTTGGAAGGGATAGGGTTATAACTGGAGAGAGAGAGAGAGAGAGAGAGAGAGAGAGAGAGAGAGAGAGAGAGAGAGAGAGAGAGAGAGAGATAGAGTGTGTGTGAATGGGGGTAGCTGAAACTGGAAATGGTAGTAGGTGGAGCTAGAAATGTTGGTAGTTAAATCTCCTGTTGGTTTTCATTGATAAAGAAAATAGTGGTAGTTGCGGTAAAGATGGTGGTAGCTGAGGCAGAGCTTGTGGTAGTTGTAATTGTGGTAGTTGTGGTAGTTGTAATTATTGTTGGTGCGATGGTCGTATTAGTGTGGTAAGTCGTAATTGTGGTAGGTGTGGTAGTTGTAATTATGGTTGGTGTGGTAGCTGTGGTAGTTGTGGTTATGGTTGGTGTGGTAGTTGTAGTTATGGTTGGTGTGGTAGTTGTGGTAGTTGTAATTATGGTTGGTGCGATGGTCGTATTATTGTGGTAGCTGTGGTAGTTGTGGTAGTATAGTAGGCCTGATCCACTCCCACGGGTTCAATAGTGAGGCGTGGTTGCGTGAAATTCCATGAGTTTCTTGTCTTGAGTTAGGACTGAATCTCCTTGGTTGCTGGTAAAATTGACCCTTTCATTATATAATATTTCGTCACTGCCCAGACTGAAAGGGGTGAGGGATGCATGTCAGGTTAAGCATCTCCTTGGTTACTAGTAAAATTGGTCTTCTAATTTTGCTACACTTGGCCATACCCCCAAGCTGAAAGAGGTTAGGGATGCTTGTCATATCAGAATAATAATCTCCTTGGTTACTAGTAAAATTGGTTCTGTAATTTGACTACACTTGGCCATAAACCCAAACTGGAAGGGGTTAGGGATATTTATCAGCTCAGAGTAAACACGCTATAATTAGGGGTGAAAATGAGTGTAGATGGAGCTGAAAACAGTGAAAGTCAAAGAGTAATGATTGTGTTTGTTGAGACAGAGAATTGGATGGAAAGATTTGTGAAATGTGTTAAAAGATATGTGCTTGGAGCCAAGGATTGTGTGAAAATAGTTGGAAATATTCGTGAAGGGTGCTTAGAATGTGAGAGGAGTTAGTTGTGTGAAAGGGATGGAAGTATTTGTGAAGGGGAGTGAAAAATGTGTGTGTGAAAGGGGAGCTAAACATGAAGAAAAGCAAGAGGGAGAAAACCATCATCCAGCCCGGGTCGATTTGAAAGGCAGGCTGGCCCCAATCCCTCTTCAATCCCCGCTCCCCATACCCAATACGTCTCCTTTACACCAATACAATATTCCCCTCCCTCCCCCTACCTTTTAACCCCTCCCCTTCCCCTCCTTCCCCTTCCCCTCCTTCCCCCTACCTTTTAACCCCCCTCCTCTTCCCCTCCCTCCTCTTTCCTTGTTCTCTCACCCACTTCTTCTTTTCTTCCTTTTTTTCTTCTTAACTTCTGTGTGTCTGGGTCTCTTCTCTCTTCCCCCCCCCCACTTTCCTTCCACTTCCCTTTGCCTTCTCTTCCATTCCCTTCTCTACTCTTTCATTCCACACTTCCTCCTCTCTTTCTTCCAGTTCTTCCCATCCTTATCCCCATCCCCATTCCATGTCATCCTCCTCCTTTCCCTTCCCTAGTCTCTCCATCACATCTCCCCTTTTTCGTCCTATCCTTCACCCCCTCCTTCTTTTTATCCTTTTCCCTCCCCTCACTTCCGCTCCCCTCCTCTCCCCTTCCCCTACTACCCCCCACCCCAGGCCACAGATCAAGAGTGTATTGGAAACCCATACCCCAGCTCGCTATCACACTCTACCTGCCCTGCCCCCTCCATTCTCTTTCTGTCTGTCTGTCTGTCTCTGTCTGTCTCTCTCTCTGTCTCTGTCTGTCTGTCTCTCTGTCTGTCTGTGTCTCTCTGTCTGTGTCTGTCTGTCTGTCTGTCTGTCTCTCGTCTCATGGCTTGGTTGCACACACACACACACACACACACACACACACACACACACACACACACACACACACACACACACACAGACACACACGGTCAACAGAGGTGCATCAGTGAATAAGGGAAGGAAGAAGAGAGTGTGAGAGAAGGAGGTGAGTGTATTGGAGAGCAGACGGAGGGGTGGGGAGGGGAGGGGGCTGGGAGGAAGAGGATGGGATGGGGAGGGGAGGGGAGGGAGTGGAGAAGAAGAGGGCAGAATGGGGAGGGAAGACATGGTAGGGAAGGACTAGGGAAGCAAGGTAGGGGATTGTGCACTTAAGTTTGGGGAGGTGATGGGGCAGGGTAAGGCATGGGAGTGGGGAGAGGGTTGGGGAGGCAATGTTGGGTGGGGTGGAGGAGGTAGACAAGGCTGGATAGGGGATAGAATGAGGTAGAGAGGAGCATGGGGAGGGGGGATTGTAATGGAGTGCGATGGGGAGTGGTGAAGAGGGGGATGGATGGGGTGGAGAGGGTGTTGGCAAGGGTGGGGAAGAGTGGGGAGTCTGTAGTGAGATGGGGACTGAAATCTGCAAGTATACACACTAGTACACCCACAATCAACACTTTTAGTATCATGTAAACACTTTTTTATTTAGTTTGACGCCAGGTGAGTTGTGTCCTATAGTGTGTTTACTCTCGCCTGGCAAAGATCCCTAACCCCTTTCAGCTTAGTTTATGGCTGTAGTCAGACTGGAGGATAATTTTGACTAGTAACCAAGGAGACGTTCATTTCCACCTCATACCTAGAGCTCATCATTTTTCTTATTTTTCTTGGAACCACAGCTTAGTGTTTGTCTTGGACGTGGTACGGTTCCATCAGATGAAAGCAAACCAGCTATAGTAGTTGAGGGTTTAAGCACACACACACACACACACACACACACACACACACACACACACACACACACACACACACACACACACACACACACAAGCAAATCACTGGCTCTCATCTACAACTCGGTCATCATCATCATCACAGAAGGTATTTTGTCAGAGTTGGTGACACAAGTAGGTAAGCCCTCCCTTTCTCATCCTCTCTCTCTCTCTCTCTCTCTTTTTTTTTTTTCTCTCTCTCTCTCTCAAACTTTAAATTCCCCATCCCCCATACAATCTCACATTATCCCACCCATCCATTTCCCCCCTTACCTCCCTCACCACCCCATCCCCCCCCTCATTACTCACCCCTCCAACGCCCTCATCTGTTTAACAAAAATAATCCAAGCCCTTAATTGCCCCACTAAGTCCTATTTTCCTCTTGCTAATTATTCTTGTTAATATAATCCCCTTTTGGAAGTTTTCTCGTCACGGCCTGAGAGGGTTTTGTGGGGGTGAGGCAGGGTGAAGATAGAGTGAGGATAGGGTGAGGCAGGGTGAGGATAGGGTGAGGTGGAAGGGAGAGTGTGAGATTCGTGTGAAGTAGGAGGGGAAATGGGGTTTGGTAGGTGGTAAGGTGGGGTGTGAAAAAAGATACGTAGTGGAGTAGGGTGGGGGTAGATGCAGCCAGGGCTTAGTTAAGGTGTGGCAGAGGTGAGGTAGGGAGAGGTAGGACTGGACAGGAGTTGGAAGTGAGGCAGGTTGAGGCAGTGTTAGGATAAGGTTAGACGGGGTTAGGCTAGGGTTAGGCAGGGGGTAAAACAATATTGGTCAGAAGCTGGAATGAGAGAGAGAGAGAGAGAGAGAGAGAGAGAGAGAGAGAGAGAGAGAGAGAGAGAGAGAGAGAGAGAGAGAGAGAGGAAGGGTGAGTTACTGGTGAGATAGGGTGAGGTTTGAGTTGGGTAGGGTGTAAGGTAGAACTGGGGGGAGGGGGAGTGAGGCAGAGTGAGATTAGAAATAGGCAGGGTGAGGAAACGACAAAATAGGGTGTGATTAGGAGTGAGGGAGAGGTTAGGCTAGATGGCAGGGTGGAGTGGTGGAGGGTGCAGTAGAGTGAGGAGTGAAAGAAGGGTGAGGTTAGGGTGAGCCAAGAGGAAGTGAAGGAATTCCGGAATGTAGTTATGTGGAATGTAGTTATGTAAGGTAGGTATTGTGTAGGAAGAGGAAGAAGGGAGAGAGGTAGGGCAAACTAGGGGCTAGGGTGAGGCAGGGTTAGGAGAGGCAGGGTGAAGGGTGAGGGAAGAGGAGGGGGAGGAAGGAAAAAAGTGGATTATCGCTTATTATGTCATAAAAGACTTTGTAGTTACTTGTAGTGGAGTTTTCTATATATTAGACATGTGGGCGAGCGGTTATTATACTTGAGTAGCTTGTAAGTAGTTAATCTTCTTTCCCATTTGTCATGTAGTGACAGGAGAGGTAAAGAATAGTATGGGACTATTTTTATTTGTCTTGGAAATATTAACAAGTCTCTCACACAGAGCGAAGTATAGAGTCCCGCTAGCTATCTCCTGTCTCGCTCTCTCTCTCTCTCTCTCTCTCTCTCTCTCTCTTGCCCATGTTGCTAAGCCCTTCTCCCCACTACCTGCCTCTTCTATGGCCTGTCTCCTTCTGAGCTCTCTTTCCTAAATTCTGGTGTAACAGGAGACGTATCACGTGTGTTCCTAGTGGGTGGAAAGTTCAAGAAGCCTGTGTGTGAGTATGTGTGTATGTGTGTGTATGGTCACTAAGGCTTTGTTCACCGGTGGATTGCTGACAACTAACTGCATCATCTCCTTACTGGGCACTGTCGTCAGCTTTCCTCAGTGTAATTTGCAAGCTCATTTCCCATTCCCAGGCTCGCATAGAGCTGTCTATCTATCTATTTATCTGTCTATTATGATTTGTAATTATAATATGGAGTCCTAACAATTACATCCCTCTTGATTTTTTTTCCTCCTCTCTCTCTCTCACACACACACACACACACACACACACACACACACACACACACACACACACACACACACACACACACACACACACACACACACACACATATCAGATTACGTTGCAAATTACCGTCAGTGCTAATCAGGTCGGCCCTTTCTGAATGTCATGGCCAATCAAAATTTTCTCGTATCTATTTTTCGTGCATTTATTCATATTGGTGTCCCAGGATTTTTTTTTTCGGTGAATTATTAATATTTTCTTTCTTTCTTCTCCAGCTCAAATATTAGTCATTAACACTCTCAGGCTCCTATTTTTACCTGTGTATTTTCCTCGTTAAAAAAGATCCCAAACACCTCTTCCTAATCGATTTATTTCGTTTATTACACCTCGCTGTCCTCTTTTGTGGTACCGAAATCGTTCTGATATCACCATACTCTTCATAAATAACGTACAAAAATTATATTAACCAGCTGTAACCAAAAAATAAACCGATAAGGAAAAGGTGCTAGGGAGCCTCCTTAAGCAACGAGGATACAGGCCCTGGTGTCCTTTGGAATTGATTACTGGAGGTATTCCGACCGTGAGTGGGGTAAATTTCTCAGTGTGTTGACGCCTTTGTTTCTTTTTTCTTTCGTTTTTTCAATTCTGTTCTGTTTGGGAGACTTTGTGAAGGGGTGATAGCACTTGTTACTGTTGTTGTTGTTGTTCTGATTATTATTATTATCATTATTATTATTATTATTATTATTATTACTACTACTACTACTACTACTACTACTACTACTACTACTACTATTACTATTGGAAAGTTGTTATTGTTGTTCTTTGGCATGCTCTCTCTGGTAATTTTTTTTTCTCACCATTTATAATTATTTTCTCTACATTTTCCAAGGCTAGGCACAGATCCTAACTCATTTATCGTCAGCTGGTCATTCACTCTCCCTATTATATTTATTTTGCCAACCCGATAAACATTACAACTTTTTCAAACGCTGCAATTATTTGCATTTTTTTTCTGACCCTGTTATAAAGAAGCGAGGCTGAAAAAGAATGCTGAGTTTTTTGATGAAGCTAGGAAAAAAATTAACGTGGGTATTATAATTATTATTATTATTATTATTATTATTATTATTATTATTATTACTATTGTTGTTTTTGTTGTTGCTCTTACGTGTTATTGCTTTTTTATGCCTTCATTACGATGGCTATTTTTATATGCATATTTTTTTCGAGTTTTTGCTACAGAAAGGCGATTTTATGTAGGCTACGAGAATCCTTTAAATAATGGTTATGGAGAATTAATATAAAGGTTTTTCCCGCAACATTTCCTAAAACATCAACACAACAGTCGACAGAAAGAGACGATGCTTTGATATATACTGTGTTTAGCATCTATTATTTATTTTTATTTATTTACTTTTTCAATCAGAGCCGTAGAGATGAATCAATGGAAGCCGGATTAACCCGTTTTAATGTTGTCAGCCGCACATCCAATCAGATTAACCACGTGAAATTGATGACATGATTTTTGTTTCACTGTTGCTGCTGCCAGGCGATTTTATTCAGCGTAGGAGAGTAACCCAGTATCAGAGGGGTTGAGGAGGGCTTTGTATAACACCCATAGTTCCATAATTCTCACTCCAGATTAACAAAAGCGTCTGGAGATAACATAAGACAAAGCTGCGTTCTTTAGGATTAACCGGATTACATCTTGTCCTTAATCCCAACATTGCGCAGAGTTAGATCCGTATTGGTTAAGGAAGCTCCCTAACACCTTTTCCTAACCCACTTATTTTGCCTGTTACACCTTGCAGTCTCCGTGTTACAGAAATAATTCTTATATCGCCATACTATGCATTGATCCCGTCCACAGTGATACCAGCCACTCATATCCAGAAATAAATCGCTAAAGAATAGGTGTTAGGAGAATGCAGGCTGTAGCTTTATCCCTGCTTCTGTACACCTCGAGGCAAGTGAAGAGAATGTGGTGGCACGGGTGTGATAGGATGGAACACAGGGATTATGTACGCATTTTACACACACACACACACACACACACACACACACACACACACACATCTGTCTAGTTATCTCTCAGTCCATCAATCCGTCATTCAGTCATTCAATATCTCTACCTATCCATCCGTGTGTTTGTCTGTGTCTATCTATCTATCTGTATGTGTCTGTCTATCTATCTATCTATCTATCCTTCCATCAAAACAAAAATTGACTCAGTAAAACTTCTTCTCTTTGGTCAGTGACGCAAGTTACCTCACACATCCACCCTCCCAGCCTTCGTCCCTGCCTCCTGCTTGCATCCCTTACCATACTTTGTTTACAAGTTAGATTGGGCGCCTGCTGGGGGTAACTTTCCTAATTTAATGTTTAATGGCCGCGATTATGAAGGTCAAGGGATACAATGGCGTGCGATTAAAATTATAATGTTTTTTTTTTTCTTTTCTCTCTCTCTCTCTCTTTTTTTTTTTGTTGGACGCCGCCTTTAGATGTGCTGTGATGTGTTTGGTGGAGTTTTATAGGAAGTCGAATGTTATCTGTATCTGTTTTTGTATTTTATCTACCTCAGTCAGTCGGTCAGTCAATCCATCAGTCTCTATGTATCTGTGTTTCTATCACCTATCCACCTATCTATCTATTTATGTGTCTATCTGTCTGTGTATGTATCCGTCCACCTACCTATATCTGTCTATATATATCTTCTTGTCTGTCTGTCTCTTTCTGTCCATTTGTCTATCTCCGAAGAGGTATCCACAGACGAATCGCCTCCATGTCATTCTGCCCTCCGTCTTCACGCTGCCCTTTCTCCAGTTCGTACCCAGTTCAGCCGTATTCCCAAGGTGGCGTCTTCCGCACTGTACACTATAGTTCTTTCATCTTAACTTGGCCTAGATTTTCGTCCTTTTTATCTCACGTAGCTCAGTGGCAGGTAAAGACAATACTATGGCTCAACATCTTTTCCATAGCTCATCTTCGTGACTAATACCATATTCTAGTGTTAATCTATTGCTACAAGTCGGCCTTCAAGATGGGGATATGGTAATTATAGGCCTAACTTATACTTAGAAGCCCTAACCTCAGCTAACCCAACCTAATCCAGTCTACAGAATTAAGGAGAATTAAGCAGTAAGCAGGGAGGTATAGCAGCGAGGGTGGTATTAGCAGGGTGCAGTGGTGGGAAGGGAGGTGGTATTACTGTATATTGTATGAGGCGGAATTAAGTAGTTGCCCGCAGGTGTATTGCTGTGGAGGTAATATCGAGAATGGCTGCTTGGAGAAAGGAAGGTGTGGTGTGGTGTGTTGTGTGGTGTAGTGTGGTGTGGTGTGGTGTGTTGTGTGGTGTGGTGTGGTGTAATAAGTTGTAGTTTCGTCTGATATGGTGTAGTGAGGTATGATATGGTGTGGCGTGGCGCAGTGTGATGTCATATGGTGTGGTGTGGTGTGCTATGATGTGGCGTGGGGCAGTGTGGTGCTATATGGTGTATAGTATGGTGTGGCGTGATGCAGTGTGATGTTGTATGGTGTGGTGTACTATGGTGTGGCGTGGTGCAGTGTGATGCTATATGGTGTGGTGTAGTATGGTGTGGCGTGATGCAGTGTGATGCTATATGGTATGATGTAGTATGGTGTAGCGTTGTGCAGTGTGATGTTATATGGTGTGGCGTGGTGCAGTGTGATGTTATATGGTGTGGCGTGGTGCAGTGTGATATATGGTTTTGTGTAGTGTAGTGTTGTTTGGTGTAGTGCAGTGTGATGTTGTTTGGTGTAGTGCAGTGTGATGTTGTTTGATGTAGTGCAGTGTGATGTTGTTTGGTGTGGTTTGGTGTGGTGTGATGTTGTGTGGTGTGGTGTGGTGTGGGTGAGGTGATATTACTGCATATTATACGGGGGTAAATGAAGTAGTTAAAGGTAAGTGTATTGGTCCCGGGGTAATATCCAGAATGGGTTCTTGGAGACGGGAGGGTGTGGTGTGGTGTGGTGTGGTGTGGTTTGTGTGGTGTACTGTGACGTGTAGTGAGATAGAGTGGGGTATGGTGCTGCACAGAGTAACGGGGTGTGGTGAGGTGTGATGGGATGTTTGGGGTGTGGTGTGGTAGTGAGGTGACATTAGCACAGAATAGTGTATTGTGGTGTGGCGTGGTGTGGTATGGAGCAGTGTGGTGTAGTGTTTTATATGAAAGAAAAAAAAATGACATAGAGACAGGTAGGTAGGTAGGTAGGTAAATAGGTATGTATGTACGTATATAGGTAGGTAGGTAGGTAGACAGGTAGCTGGGAAGGGGGTTGTAATATATTTAATAATTCTGACATTGATATACAACTGATTTATTTACACAGACAGCCATATCAGTTTAATCAATGCATTCCTGAGAGGCAGAATAAGAACCAGTTAATCTTAAGGGTCTGAGGGTTAATTTTGGTACTATTAACTCTCTCATGGTCGAAAAGAAAAAAGAGTGAAATAGTGAAGGAAGTGGAGTGGTGTGTTAAGTGTAAAAAGTTGATCAAGGTTAATATAGTGATTTGCTGTCATACCTTATAGTCCCCCCTCCTCTCTCTCTCTCTCTCTCTCTCTCTCCTCTACTTTTCGCTCTTCTCATCCCTCTATTTTCCTGTCCCTTTTCTCTTCCTCCTATTTCCTCCCCTTTTTCCCTTTACCTCTCCTCCTCCTCCTCCTTCTTCACCTCCTCTTTCCTTTCCCTTCCCTTCCTGTTCTCCATTCCTTTCCTCCTTCTCCTTTTCACTTTTCTTCTTCCGTCCCTTCACTCCATTTCCCCTCCCTCCCTTCCTTTATTTCCACATCCCCTCCCTCTCCCTCTTACCTTCACGTCCCCTCCCTTTCTTTCCTGCCCTCTTCTCACCCCAGTCCCCTCCTTCCCTGCCCTCACTCCAGTCCCCTCCCTCCCTCCTTCCCTCCCCTCACTTCCATTTCCCCTCCCTCCCCTCCTCCCCTCCCTTTTATCTCTACTGGTCACGCTCTGGTTTGGGTTATCTCTATGCTTTACTTTTCTTTACCTGTTTCCTTTCTTTATTACTTATTTTTTTCCTCCCTTACTGGTTTCATTGAATATTTTTTTCCCTTTCCATTACTGTTTTTCCGTCAGTCCACCCGTCTGTTGCCTTGCCTATCTGTGTGTGTGTGTGTGTGTGTGTGTGTGTGTGTGTGTGTGTGTGTGTGTGTATGTGTGTGTGTTTGTGTGTGTGTGTGTGTGTGTGTGTGTGTGTGTTTGTGTGTGTGTGTGTGTGTCTCTCTCTCTCTCTCTCTCTCTCTCAACTTTTTAAACCTGTATCGTCCATTACTTTTTTATTCTCTTCTCTCATTCCCATCGTTCATTTATCTTTCCTTTTTTCCTTCTTCATTTCCCTTTTTTCCCTTCCCTTTTCTCGTGCCTTTACTGTTATATTTATTTCTGTGTTAGTAATTCACTCTGTTCACTCTTTACCATTCGTCTCACTTTACTTATTTCCCCTCCTCTTCTTCTTGATGATTCTCCTCCCCCCCTTTTTTTTTCTTCCACGCCTTCCTCCTCCTCCTCCTCCTCCTCCTCCTCCTCCTCCTCCTCTCTCCCAGTATTATATATGGGGTGGACTGAAACAAGGAACAAGGACAAAAGAAACCTGAGTGTCAGCAGGAAGTGTAATTAAAAACGCCTTGTGCATGAACCCTTCTTCGTTGTAGTCATCATTATCATCGTCATTATCGTCGTCGTCCTCGTCCTCATCCTCGTCATCATCATCGTCATCATCATCATCATCATCATTATCATCATCTTTGTAATCGTTCTCGTCTTCGTCACCATCACACCACTACAATTATCATTATCATCACTATCATCATCATCATCACCATTATCATCACCACCATTCTGCACCTCCTCCTCCTCCTCCTCCTCCCTTTGCTGAATGAAATCGTTTGACAGCAGAGATAGAAAAAAATGAATAAATGTATACGTAAATAAAAAAAAAAAAAAAATCCTCAAACCAAAGAAGGTAAGAAAATAAAAATATATATTACAATTAGACTAACAAATAAATATATAAGTTTGTGCTGATAAAAAGTCACAGAAAACAGGGGACACGGAAATAAAAACTGAAATTTGGAACGAGATTTTTTTTTTTCAGCGAACATAATTGCTAATCCAATGCCCATCCCACGAGTAGGAAGCAAGAGAGAGAGAGAGAGAGAACAGAGAGAGAGATTGGAATAATCCCGTGGCGGCGCTGTTCATTTTTTTAGCCTCTTTAAGCCGATGACTTTTTCAATTTTTCTTTGTCCACTCAGGACTATTTTCCAGTCGGCTTTGGATGGATTTTTGAAACTGTGTGATATAGTCCTTTCTCTGTCTTTATTTTTTTGTTACTTGGCCCATTTTTTTTCTTTTTGTAACATTTCACGCAGCGCAGTGGCAAAAAATTAATCTTACCGCTTTTTATCGTGTCTGTCGCACTTCTTCATGACTTGCATCATTAAAGTGTTATTCTCTTGCAACTCGCTTTCAAGATGTAAGATGAAATTGGCAAGAATAAAGCAACAGAATAAATCACCTAATTAAAGGAGTTACGACAAGCTGTATGTCTATTTAATTATCGTTGTAATAAAGTCATTGTTTGGCATAGAAGGAGCTATTGAAGGATAATGTGTAGGGTAAATCGCTAAGGAAGAGGTGTTAGGGGATCTCCAGTGCCACTTACAGAGAGAGAGAGAGAGAGAGAGAGAGAGAGAGAGAGAGAGAGAGAGAGAGAGAGGGGATGAGTGTGAAAATGTGAGAGAAAAATAAGAGAGAGAGAGAGAGAGAGAGAGAGAGAGAGAGAGAGAGAGAGAGAGAGGATGAGTGTGAAAATGTGAGAGAAAAATAAGAGAGAGAGAGAGAGAGAGAGAGAGAGAGAGAGAGAGAGAGAGAGAGAGACTGGGGTTTCTCTCTTTTATCCAATCTTACCCGGACAAATTGTTTTATTGAAGATTTCCGATGATATCGTAGTCCGCCATCTTTCATCCTCTTCTTCCTCTTCTTAATTCTTCACCGTATGAGTTGGGAAAATTTTGGAGATCAGAAAGTGCACATGGATTTTTTTTCGCTTTTTTTGACTATGGATTGGATAGTGAGGAAAGTGACCATATATATATATTTTTTCGCATTTTTGACTATGGAACATTTTTTGAGATAGTGAGGAAAGTGAGCATGGATTTCTGTTTTTTCACTTTTTTTGACTATGGAAATTTTTTGGAGATAGCCAGGAAGAAGAAAATGGGCATGGATTTTTTTTTCTTTTTTTTCACCTTTTTTTGGTTTTGGTAAATTTTTGAAGTGTGATGGTTTTGATTTTTTTTCGATAGTTTTCAGTTTTTTTTTTTTCACTAAATGATTGGCTGTGTTTTCTGTCTGTCTGTCCGTCTGTCTGTCTGTCTGTCTGTCTGTCTGTCTCTCTCTCTCTCTCTCATTTCTCACTGCTTGTCTGCCTTGTGAGCTAACTCTAACTCTGCTTTGGCAACCACTCCCTCTCTCACTCCCTTCACACAGTAATTACCTAAACAAATATTATTCATTGCCTGTTTCCCTATCTAGCTCTGTATTTGTGTGTGTGTGTGTGTGTGTGTGTGTGTGTGTGTGTGTGTGTGTGTGTGTGTGTGTGTGTGTGTGTGTGTGTTTTGCCCTGGCTGTGTGTGTCAGTATTTGTGTGCATCTGTGTCTGTCTGTCTGTTAATTTGTCTGTCTGTTAATTTGTCTGTCTGTCTATCTTTCTATCGATCTATTTGTTCAGAGTAAGCCAGTTCCTATTTTCCGTGTAACATATCTTTAACTTTATTTTCTTTCCTTATATCTCTTTTCCCTTTTTCTTTGTCTTCCCTCTCTAACAGCTTTGTTCCCTCTATGTCTCAATCTCTCTTTTCTCTGTTTCTCAGTATTTCCCTCTGGGCTGTGGGCTGTTTTTTCCTCTTCTGTGTTTCTCCCTCTGATTCTCTGCATTCCTTCGTTTTCTCTATCTGAATTCTTTGTATCGGTCTTTCTGTTCACGTCTTGTAACTCGTATCTCTTTACACAGATTCTCTCTCTCTCTCTCTCTCTCTCTCTCTCTCTCTCTCTCTTTCACTTTTTCTCACTTTCCCCTCGCTCTCACACCCCACGCCCCTCCGGATCAAACCAGCACTTTAATCCGTCGTCCTTTTGTAAACAACACTGGGAAATAAGTCACGAACCCTTTGGAAAATAAGTCACGGATCCTGCAAAAATAATGTCTGGTTTAGGGAGCCTGGAGAGGGAAGGCGACGGAATGGAGGAATGGAAGAGAGTATTTGATCGTATATATATTGTGAGTAGGTAATTTTGTTTTATTTAAGGTGTGGTTATGTAAAATTTTCCTGTTGTGAGTGATCATTTGTGGCCATGTTTTTAACGAGTGAAATAACGTGGTTTATAGAAGGAATTAGTTTTGTATTCCAACATAAAGATGAATGCCTGTTTTTTTCTAATTAATTGAATGGAGATTGGCATATAATTTTGTTTTACTTTGACTAATGATGGGTTGTTGTATCACTTCTGCCTCACTGGAGTTTGCATGATAATTTGGTAATCACATACTGAAAATTCTTGTTATTTAGTTTACAGTATCAAAAAATGAGGATACTGTCTTAATTATAAGTTTTTCTTGTTAAAAAAAAAGTTAATTCAAAAATACTCTTAAAATGTAATCGACGGGCTTAAATGAAAACAGTAAGAAGAAAATAAGCGCACGAGGGAGGACTGAAATATATGTGCCAATATTTTCTCTACTGCCTCTTGACCTTTCATTACCCCGGCCCTTCGCCTCCATATTCTCAGCACCCAGGTATGCTAAGTGGCTCCCATTTTCTAATTTGGGGGTATAACTAAAATTTCGTCCCCTGCTGCACAATTCCGTCGGTGCGAGGACTGTCATTTCGCCCTTTGTTTTGCAAGCTGTGGATGTCTCTGTTTATTTTTGAGGTCTGTGTGTGTGTGTGTGTGTGTGTGTGTGTGTGTGTGTGTGTGTGTTTTAATGCTTGCCGGAGCTTGGTTGACGTTAGTGACTGAGGTAAGGGGATTTTTTTTAGTCATTCTGAGGTTAATTATGTGATTACGATTACATGTACAGTGAGAACGAGAATGACGACGAAATTTTCAAAACTGGTACTTGTATTAATTAAAAAATATCACATTGCTAATTATAACAGTAAAATTGACGATGATGGTGATGATGATTATGATGACGATGATAATAATAATAATAATAGTAATAATAATAATAATAATAATAATAATAATAATGATAATAATAATAATAATAGAATGATAGTTCTGCCTAAATCTCACCCAGCCAGAAATTATTCGTATAATCACTACGTTGGAAAAAAATCTCAATTGGCAACGGTCTCTGTCTCTCTCTGTCTCTCTCTGTCTGTCTCTCTCTATTTACTTCCCCGTCATTTTCTTGCGTTTCTCTGGGACCTGCTTCATGACATTTCTGACCACTTTCTTTGGTATTTTTTGGGGGGGAGGGAGTAGGATTTTCTTCCTTTGTGTGCGTGTACTTCGTCTATTTCAGATGATATATATTGACATTTTTTCTCTGCCCGTTTTTCTTGGTTTTTCATTTTTCATTTTTTGGGTGTGTGTGATGAGTTTTTTTTTTTTTCCCTTCTAACCAAATGTCTTCTGCATTGATTTTTGAAGTTTGTTTTTTATTTCGATAGGTCTCTCCAGTTGTGAATAAAATTGTATGGTGACATCATGAATAGATTGTAATATACACTATCGGAATGAAAAAAGAGAACACACACACACACACACACACACACACACACACACACACACACACACACACACACACACACACTCTCTCTCTCTCTCTCTCTCTCTCTCTCATTCTCTAAGTAGGACCAGAAATATATTAATTCCTTCATATAAAAATTTCGTGAGACCGCAACTGGAATGTGGGTGGGCAGTTTTGGGACTCAGAAAATAGAAGCAACACAGCATAGGTCACGTAGTTTCTCTCTCATGGTCGGGACAACTCTAGCATTCCATTTCAGCTAACGCCAGACGATTTTATTCAGCTGAGAGTGAGTCATGGAAGCTCGAGTCTGTTAATCCTGTCTATGAGAAGCCCATGCCTGCCATGAAAGTCTAAGGGAAATCAACCCATTTTTCTCTCAGAAGGCGTAGACTCCAGACTAAATAGTGGTTTAATATTTACTCAGGGGCTTCAGCACTTTAGAGGCAGGCCAATTATTCACACTTATTACAGAGCCCCCCACACCGCGTAATGGTATGAAACTACAGGGTTAAAAAATGCTAACCTTGACTACAGCACCATGATTTTCAGTTTTTATACAGTAGGTCAAGGAAGTAGTTTACCAGATATTAAAGTATGAGTATCACTTTTAGAATTTTGTTGGCGCTGAGATTACTGACGTTTATATGAAGCACTGACATTAGTTTGAAAGTCGTAGTAATTGTTCTTTAGTTGATAATTGTTTACATTTTAAGAGGTAAATGTGTAGCCTATATTACATTTACTGGTGTCCATTCGCCCCACTTTAATTTTTCTCATTTGCTGGATTTATAGGTACTTGACTGAGACGGAGGGGACAGGGGTGGATATTATCACCCAAAGATGAATGAAAATAAGTTGCTCAATCCACTGCATCACATCAGACATTTTTGAAACCAGCGGTGAAAGAGTGGAAGGAGAAGGGAACGGCATTTATCATTTTGAGTGTATAAGCAAAATAGACCCAGATAGTTCATTGCCGTGGGATTTATTTGTTTATGGATTGATCTTTAAAATTTAAAGTAAATAATGTGAATAAAATGGTATGAAAGACGCACGGGTAATAAAAAAGACCAACAGTATTTTGAAGATTGCCTGTTGAGTTAATTCTGTCATCACTACTTTCAGTCTCTCCTATAATATTTCCCACGGGTATATAAATTCATCACTGGACTGCTTCTCACTATTTTCCTGTACAGCCTGTCGTCGGAGGGCATGGAGGGTGGGAGAGAGAGCCTTCAGCTTTTCAATGTCTTTTTCATGTGGTTTTACGATCAGTGTATTAGCGTTCCCACTCTCTCTCTCTCTCTCTCTCTCTCTCTCTCTCTCTCTCTCTCTCTCTCGTGTCAACAGTGCCCCAGGGAGAGTAGACAACGATACATCAACACCTAAGGCAGCAACCACCCTCCCCTCCTCTTCCCTCCCTCTCCCCCTCGCCTCCTCTCCCCCTCGCCTCCTCTCCCCCTCGCCTCCTCTCCCCTCCTCTCCCCCTCCTATCCCCTTCCCATTTCTTCCCCTCCACATCTCCGTTCATTCCCCCTCCCACTTTGCCTTGCCTTCCCCTCCCTTCTTTTTTTTCCCTCTCCTTTTCCCTCAGTTTCTCTTCCTTTCCATTCCTTTCCTCCCTCCCCTCTTTTTCAGTCTTTGCAACCTTAACTCCTACTCCCCCTTCATCTTTCCATCCCGTCTCTCTCTCTCTCTCTCTCTCTCTCTCTCTCTCCCTCCCTCCCTCCCTCCCTCCCTCCCTCCCTCCCTCCCTCCCTCCTTCCCTCCCTCCCTCCCTCCCCCTCCTTCTTCCTCCTTCCATTTCTTCCTTCCCCCTCCCTCCCGAATCTTCTCTCCCTCCCTCCTTCTATCCCTATCCTTCCTTGTCTCCCTCCTCCCCTTCCTTCTTCCTCTTCATCCCTCCTTTCCCTCCCTCCTCCTTCTCCCCCTTCCTCCCCTCACTCTTCCCATCGCCAAGACCCCTAGAGCGAGGCAATCATACATCAACACAAATCTCACAGCCCTCCCCTTTCACTCCCCTCTCCTTGTCTCTCTCTCTCTCTCTCTCACACACACACACACACACACACACACACACACACACACACGCGCACACACACACACGCGCACACGCGCACACACACACACACACACACACACACACACACACACACACACACACACACACACACACACACACACACACACACACACACACACACACACACACACACACACACACACACACACACACACACACACACACACACACAGCGGCGATCTTAACAACACAAACACGGCTCTCAAGCAGAGTGTGGAGGGGAGGCAAGCAGAGAAACAGACACATCCTTACTAATACTCTAAGAGGAGAGGAGAGGAGAGGAGGGTAGAGAAGAGAAGAGAAGAGAAGAGGGGAGAGGAGAAGAGCGGAGGGGAGAAGAGGGGAGGGGAGCAGTGGAGAGGAGAAGTGAGGGGAAAGGACTGGATAAGACAATAGGATAGCATACGATAGGATATGAGATGAGATTTGTGGATAAGGGAAGAGAGGAGAGGAGAGGGTAGGATAGGACAGGATGAGAGTTGAGATGAGAGGAGTAGAGCGGAGAGGAGAGCAGACGAAAAGAAATGAAATGAAATACGTGAGATGAGATGAAAGGGAAGGGGAAGAAGGGAGAGGAGAAACGAATAGAGGAGAGAGGAGGCGATAAGAAAGGATAGAAGAGGGAAGTAGGTGAAATGAAAGGAAAGGAAAGGAGAGAAAAAGAGAAGAGAGGAGAGGAAAAGAGAGGTTAGGAGAGGAAGGGTAGGGTACAAGCACAGGGTCAGTCTCTAATTGGGTGTGTACGGAGGGCGGCCAAGATGGGGGCTTGGAACTCTGCTGCTGAATACACAAGGGTGAGAGAGAGAGAGAGAGAGAGAGAGAGAGAGAGAGAGAGAGAGAGAGAGAGAGAGAGAGAGAGAGAAATGATAATGATGGTGATTGACGGTGACGATGATGATGTGCTGTCTGTATGGAAGTGTGGTTAGGGTGCGTGTTGGACAGTTGTTAGGACCTGAGATCGAATCGGATCAAGGCCAGTCAGTGGGAAGGCGTACTCTAGTTTATAAGCTAAACCACTTCTTAGTTTTTCTGGGAAGAGGAGTGAAAGGGTAGGAAGGGAAGTGGATGAGGAGTGAGGGACGAGTGGAAGGAGGAATGAAAGAGGAGTGGATGACAAGAGAGGAGTGAAAAGAGGCTTGAAAGAGGAGTGGAAAAAAAGTAGAGAGCAGTGGAAAGAGGGGAGAGAGAGAGAAGTGGAGGAAGACTGGAAAGAGGCGTGAGGGAGGAGTGGAAAGAGTTGTGAAAGAAGAGAGGGAAGAGTGGTGGAAGAGTAAAAGAGGAGTGAAAAGAGGAGTAAAGTAGAGTAGGAAGAGGAGTGAGAGAACATTACCCCCATACTCCTTGCGTGGCACAGAAAAGGAGAGAGAGAGAGAGAGAGAGAGAGAGAGAGAGAGAGAGAGTATGATGTCTGCATATTGTATCACATGCAAACTATTGTAATTTCTGTGTATATCTGGTGTTTGCATATCTAGTGTTTGCTGGTGCATACTGCATGCTTGCACGGTGGAGCAAGTGTGTGTGTGTGTGTGTGTGTGTGTGCAATTCACCGGGTCCGGGTCGGTCTAGGATCACGTGATGGTCGTGATCGTCAGCTTTCACCTTCCCAGACGAGAGCTTTGAGCTCATATAGTCCGTTCTAAAGACAAGGCTGTGACCTTCACACACGCACACACCCATCCCTTTGCTCGAGGGGGACAACAACCACCCAGTTCGTTAATGAAACTTTTTGCAACCTGTGCAAAGACGCAGACCCCCGTCCTACCAGATGGCAGTCGAGAGCGTTACCACTGAGCTAGCGAGTGGTGTGTGTGTGTGTGTGTGTGTGTGTGTGTCCCTTGCCTTAGCATCTCTCCCCTCCCCTTTATTCTCTAACAAAGTTCTCCATAGTCTCTCCCTTCTTTGGTCTCTCTCCCTTTCTATCTGTCTGTCTGTCTCAGTCTCTGTCTCTCTCTGTCTCTGTCTGTCTGTCTGTCTGTCTGTCTGTCTGTCTGTCTGTCTCTCTCTCTCTCTCTCTCTCTCTCTCTAATCCCCCTTAATCCCTCCCTCCCTCCCTAGATCCTTCCTTCACACTCATTTATTTTCCTCTTCCCTGCCTCTGAATTTTCCCTCTCACCTTTTTTCTTCTTTATCTCCTTGTATTTTTTTGAGAGAATATCATATTTTCTCACTTTCTCTATTCTCTTTACATTTCTCTTCCTGTATTCTTCCCTTGTTGTCCATGTATTCCTCTCATAGTGTCTTTTTCTCTTTTATATTTGGAAGTTTACTGTTTCTCTCTCTCTCTCTCTCTCTCTCTCTCATTTCTGGCCAGTTATTAATCTTGTTCTTTTCCTTCTTCCTTTTATCTTTCATCACACTTTATTTTTATTTCTCTCTCACTCCCTCTTCCCTCTTCCCTCTCCCTCTCCCTCTCGCTCTCCCTCTCCCTCACACTCTCACCCTCGCCCTCTGTTTGCAAGCATTTTCTTACTTCATCTTTTCACCTCCCAAACATTCCTTTCTTGTTTGCGCATTGTTCACCACCTACTTCTCTCTCCCTCTCTCCTTTCTTCTCTTTCTCTCCTCTCGTTTGTCCCTTTTCGCTTATCCATTCTTCTCTTTTATCACTTTTTATCTTTCTCTCTCTCTCTCTCTCTCTCTCTCTCTCTCTCTCTCTCTTTTATTTACTTTCACTCTACGTCCCTTTCTTTTTCTCCCTTTTTCCTCACTCTCGTTATCGTGTCTTAGTTCTAATGTTTAATCTTTTTTCTCTATTTTCTCTTTGCCTTTCTACTCCTCTCTCTCCTGCGCCATGTCTCTTCTTATGTATTTCTGTCTGTCTCTACTCTTGTCTCTGTGCTCCTCGCTTTCCCCTCCCTCTCTCCCCCCTTTTAGTTTTTCTCCTGTCTTCCTCCCTTTAATATGTCTCTCATTAACGTGCCTCTCTGATATGTTTCTCTTTAATATGTCTCTCTACTGTCTCTCTCTTTATTGTGTCTCTCCAATATCTCTTTAATTTGTCTTCCTCTCCACCCCATATTGACATCTCCACTTTGTCTCCCGCTTTCGTCTCTTTCCCTTTTGTCTCTCCAGTTCTCTCCCTGTTCCCTTCCCTTCACCCTCCGTTCTTCTTTCCCCATCACCCTTTTCTCTCACTCTCTCTCCCCCTAACTCCCTCATTCACTGTCATTTTCCTTCCTCTTACTCTCATCCAATCCCTCCTCTTTCAACATCATCACCCTTTTTCTTCCCACCGCTTTCTCTCATCCTCTCCCTCTTCCCTTCTCCCTCCCTCCCCCCTCTTCCATTCTCTCCTCCCTCTTCCCTTTTTCCTATCCGCTCTTCCTCTCCCCTCTTCCCCTCCCCTCCCCCTCCCCTCCCCTTCCCTTCCTCTCCCCCAATCCTTCCGCTCTAATTCTTACCCTTCGTGCTCCCTATTCCTTGTAGTTTTTTCCTTCCCCTTGTCACTTTCGCCCCTTTCTCCCTTTCAGTAACTCTCTCTCTCTCTCTCTCTCTCTCTCTCCCCCCCCCATCCTTCTTTAATTAAACCTTTATCTTCGTCTTAATTATGGGATTAGGCTACGTCAGTGTACCTTCTCGCGTTAACACATAGGCGGGAGAAACTGTGAACAAAGATTTTTTTTCCTTTCACATGATCGCTGAATCTTGAAGTTTTTGAAGATAATTGGTGACAAATGGGGCGGAGTCACGCGGCGCCCGAGTCCACTACATCCACTCTGCAGCTTTACGCTTTATTTTACTTCTTACTTACTTTTTATTTTAACTTGGCTCAGATTCCCGTCCTTTTGTTGCTGATATCACATAACTCAGGAAACGACACTACTGCGGCTCTCCATCCACTACAAAACGCTTCTTCGTGACTAGGATCATATTCTAAATGCAAATCTATTGTCGCAGCTCAAAATTCAAGAGGAAGAGAAGGCAGTTTTGGGCCGGGCCGAAATAAAAAAAGGTAGTACAGTAATGGAGAAGAATATCACTCAAAATTCAGTTCCTCAATTTTGAAACTCGTCCACAGTATTTTAAAGAAGTTTGTTGGGCTCCTAAGATCACATTACTAGGTTTCAAAAATCACTGTTCACTTCCTGGGTATTTATCGTAATGTTGTGTATTATTATTTACGTCCGCGCGTGTTTCGATTGATGTGAGCCTTATATCATGATACATCGTTGTCAGCGGCTGTAAGATGATGATGGGTTAGTGATCTTCAACCCCCCTTCTTCCTTTTCCCTGCCCTTCCCTTATATTTCTCCTCTTCCTCTCCTTTCTCAATCCCCTCCCTTCCCCTCTCACTTTCCCTCCTGTCCCTTCCTTCTTTTTCTTCCCTCCCCTTTCACTCTCCCTTCTCTCCTTCCCTTCCCTCCTTTCTCTCCTTCCCTTCCCTCCTTTCTCTCTCCTCCCCTCTCACTTTTCCTCCACTTCCTCCCTGCTCTCTCTCTATTCCCCTCTCAGTTTCCCTAATTTTTTTCACCTTCCCCTCTCACTTTCCCTCATTTTCTCTTCCCTCCCCTCTCAGTTTCTTTCCCATCACGTCTCAATTTCTCTCTCCTCCCTCGTTTTTCCTCCCTCCCTTCTCCTCCCAATTTCTCTCCCCCACTCCTTTCTCTTACCTCCTCCTCCTCCTCCTTTTTTCCCTCCCTTTCTTCCATATTTCTCCTCTTCCCTCCCTTTCTTCCATATTTCTCCTCTTCCCTCCCTTTCTTCCATATTTCTCCTCTTCCCTCCCTTTCTTCCTTTCCCCTCTTCCTTCCCTTTCTTCCTTTCTCCTCCTTCCTTCTTTCTGTCACCTCAACTCCCACTTTCTCTCCCCTCTTCTCCCATATCTCTCCCCTCCCATCCCACTTCATCTTCCCCCATCTATCTTCCTCTCCTCCTCCCAACCTACTGTCTCTCCCCCTCCCTTCCTACTTTTCCTTCCATCTCCTTCCCTGCCTGAAGTCAACACCCTCGCTTTTTCCCCCGACCTTCCCTTCACTCCCTTCCCCCTCTTTCAATCCTTCCTCTCCCTTCTGTCCATCCCTTCTCTCCCCTCCCCCCCTCCCCAAATCCCTCCCCCACCTCTCCTCCCCTCCCCTGCCCTGTCCTTCCATCCCTCCCATTTTTATTCCCATTCATATTTGCATGAAAATGAGTTGGCTGTCTTTTTCCCCCCACAACAGAAGAAAATTTTATCCGTGAACCCCAGGGGCGCCTTACCCCCCCAACCTCCTTCTATTCGGCGTGTGGAGAGAGAGAGAGAGAGAGAGAGAGAGAGAGAGAGAGAGAGAGTGAGAGAGAGGTAGAGACAGAGGCAGGAACAAGGGAAAGGGATGAAGGAGAGACAAAGTGATGTTAATGTGAGATAGAGAAGAAGACAGATTAAAGAAAGAAATATTAGAGACACGTTAAAGAGAGACACGTTAGATGATGAGAGAGAGAGAGAGAGAGAGAGAGAGAGAGAGAGAGAGAGAGAGAGAGAGAGACGTTAAAGAGAGAGATTAAAGAGACAGGCAAAACATAGAGGTAGAGAAGCTGAAAGGGAGAGAGGGAGGGGAAAGCGAAGAGCAGAGAGAGAGAGAGAGAGAGAGAGAGAGAGAGAGAGAGAGAAAACTACATAAAGAGAAATTGCACAAAAGAGACAGAGGTAAAAAAAGAAAAGAAGACACAGAGAATAGAGAAGATTAAACATTGGCACTGAGACAGGATAACCGGAGTGGGAAAAAAGAGAAAAATAAAGAGAGGCGGGGTGAGAGAGAAAAAGAAAAGCAGAGAAGGAGGGCAGATGAAATGATGAAAGAGAAAAAAAATAGAAGTGAAAAGGGAGAGACAAAGAGAGAGAGAGAGAGAGAGAGAGAGAGAGAGAGAGAGAGAGAGAGAGAGAGAGAGAGAGAGAGGAGAAAGGAGGGGGAGAGAGAAGTAGGTGGTGAACAAAGTGCAAAAAAAAAAATGAATGTTTGGGAGGTGAAAAGATAGAGTAAGAAAATGCTTAGAAATAGAGGGTGAGGGTGAGTGTGAGGGAGAGGGAGGAGTGGGAGAGGGAGAGGAAGAGGGAGAGGAATGAAAAGAGAGGTGAAGAGAAATGAAAGATAAACTGATGAAGAAAACTAACAAGATTATCATAACTTTCAAGAGATAAGAGAAAAGCAGGAGAATTATGAATAGGAGTTTTGAGAAAAAATTTGGGAGCTATGACACTAAAAGGAGAGAGAGAGAGAGAGAGAGAGAGAGAGAGAGAGAGAGAGAGAGTAAACCTTCATATATAATAGAGAAAAAGACACAGTGAGGAGAATACATGGGCAACAGGGGAAGGATACAGGAAGAGAAAAATAAAGAGAGTAGAGAAAGTGAGAAAATATGATACTGTCTCTAAAAATACAAGGTGCTAAAGAAGGAAAGAGGTGAGAGGGAGAAGAGAGAGGCAAGGGGGAGGATAATAAATGAGTGTGAAGGAAGGATATGGGGAGAAAGGGAGGGATTGAGGAGGATTACGAGAGAGAGAGAGAGAGAGAGAGAGAGAGAGAGAGAGAGAGAGAGAGAGAGAGAGAGAGAGAGTCAGTCAGTGCGATAGAAAAGAAAAAGTAAAAAAAAGATATATATTTGGAATTTCGGCAGATTAGATACATTAGGACTATTCCATATTCCAATAATTTCCATATAGAGTAGTACTTATATGAACTTAAAAAAAAGCATGAAAATAAAGGTAATGTTTTTTTGAGTCTGGGATTCTTCGATATGTAGGTGGGTGGAGAGAATGGAGAGAAAATGGAGAGAGGAGGGAGTGGAGAAAAGTGGAGACGGAGATAGAGCATGGATGGATGTTAGAGAGGGGGAGAAGGAAGAAAGGAGGAATGAGAAGAGAGAAGGGAGGGTAGGATCATCGATGAGAGAGAGAGAGAGAGAGAGAGAGAGAGAGAGAGAGAGAGAGAGAGAATGACTGGCGTGGGAGTACTCTTGGGAACCTGTGTGTGTGTGTGTGTGTGTGTGTGTGTGTGTGTGTGTGTGTGTGTGTGTGTGTGTGCCAGCGAACTTTTGCTGGTGGTTATACATCGTACCCCTCACTGGGCTGGGATGGAACACAGTGTCTTTTGTGGCATTAATGGTGACTGACAAGGATAGCACTCACACATTTTTCCAGGCTTAACATTTGTCGGTCTGTTTTACGTCTGGGTACGAAGGGAGGAGGGCGAGTGACAGCGAAACAACATTATTTATATATACCGTATATTTATGTTTATTTTTTAGACGTTTGTGTTAATGACTAGATATTCGTGGACCTCTAAAATCTAAATACGTTTTGAAATAGCCAGTGTTTCTAGTTCAGTGACCCCATTTTTCTCTCATTACTTAGAACTGAAATAGGGGCCTGTATGGAGAGACGCTTGTGCCTCGTACCGGTATTCTGGAAGGCTGAGTGTTATCCTTGTCAGTTACGCTCGTATGTGTTCTCGCTTGTCCCCGTACGCAACAACTGCCGGTGAAAGAAGCTCCCTAACACTTTCTCCTTAACGATTAATTTTTGTATATGACTAATGTCCTTTGGTACGTTATTTTTGCAGGGTGTGGCGATAGTGGAAGGATGTATGTAACTCAGAAGCCCTGATATTTGCTCCTTCAGTAATTCCATCTCATCGTCATCTAAGTCTCTCCTCTCCTTTCCATTTTGGCAGAAAATCCCATAAAAGTCTTCGGCTGTTCTCCTAGTCATTTTTTTTTTCAATTACGACGTTCATATAATCAAGAATTTATTTAATGTGAAGTATTTATCCAACAGAATTTGCCTTTATTTCCGTTTTGCCAATGAAAATGGTATAATCCAGTGTCCCCAAGCGTTTAGTATGAATGTAATAAAAATCTGAGTGACGTAGACACTATGAAAGCGGAAATCTAGAAACTGTGAATAATCTCCAGTTTTTGACGATCATTTCAGAAGTGTGTGAGGAAAATAAAACATGTCTGACTTTTCTGTATCGCTGCTAACTTTAACTTGAAATGTGGGATGCAGGCTAATTACATCTAGAAAATATAAGTGTTATATAGGTGATGAGAAAATTGGAGGTTTGATGATGGTGGTGGTGGTGATGATGGCGGTGGAGATGGTGGTGGTGTTGATGATGGTGGTGTTGATGATAGTGATGGTGTAGATGATGATGCTTGTACCTTTGCTTACTCAGTGTTCGTCACCAGTTGGACCAGCCTCTTACCGCTGAGAAAAAGATGATAAAATAAGAACGAAAAGAGAAATGAAATGAAAGGAGAAATGGAAAAAAACGAGAAAAAATGAAAGAAGAAATGGAAGTGTGAAGAATAAAGGATGATGATGTAAAAGAGAATAAAGAACTCTATCTATAGTAAAGCAAGGTACCGTTAAAATGCTCCAACTTGAATAATAAAACAACTTCCAGTCCAATCGGGCCGCCGGTTCCGAGTTAGGACTCATTTCTGATTGAAGATGGGAAGTGACTTAGCATCGATCAGAGGCCGCCTAAGGTGACCTTTAAGCGAGTAAAAGAATAAAAGAAGGAAAGAACACTTAAAGAAGTACGAAGACGACAGAAGGAAACTTGGAGAGAAAGGAAGAAGGAAAGTTAATTGTATAACGAAGGAGGAGAGAGAGAGAGAGAGAGAGAGAGAGAGAGAGAGAGAGAGAGAGGAGGGGGTCTAATGGATCTATATTAGAGCTTTTCTTTCTCTTCCCCTCAACCCCCTTCCACCACTATTACCCCTTTACCCCTCCCCTCTCTTTTCCTCCCTTCCTACCCCTATCCCCTCCTCCTCCGTCTCACCCCCTATCCCTCCTACCTCACTCTGTTCTTCCTTCAGCTGCCACCCCTCCCCCCTCCCTTTCCTCTTCTCCTTCTCCTCCTCCTGCCCTTCCCTTCACCACCCCCTACCCCTCACAACTTACCTTCCTCTCCTTCCCCCACCCTGTATGTTTCCCTCAACTCTTTCTCTTTTTTCGATTCCCTCACCCCCCCTCTTTTCCCCCCTTTTCATTTCCCCTCACCTCTCCATCCTCGTCTCACCCCTTCCTCTTTTCTTCCCTTACCTATCTTCCCTCACCCCGTCCCCTCCTCCTCCCCACCCATCCCTTTCCCCTCCTCCTTTTCATCCACCCTATTCCCCTTCCTTTCATCCCTTCCCTCCTCCTCCTCTCATCCCCCACCCTTCTCTTTCATCCCTCTTCTCTCCCCTTACCTTTGCACCCTACTCCTTTCTTCCCTCCTTCTCCCCTCTCCCTCTCCCTCTCCCTTTCCTCTCCTCCCCTCTTTTCCCCTCCCTCTCTCCCCTCACTCTTATTCAAATGTTCCCTCACTCACCTCTCCGCTTTCTCCCTTCTGTACTTCCCGAGTTTTGTTTCTCTCTCTCTCTCTCTCTCTCTCTCTCTCACCCGTCCCTGATATTTGTTTCCCCTCTCACTTTTTCCCCTCTTCCCTCTATCTTCACATTACCTTTCCCCCCCTCTACTCCTTCCTCTCCCCCACTCACATTTTCTCTCTCAACCCTTCTCCCTCCCTCTCCCTCTCTCACATTTTCTCACTCAACCCACTCTCTCCCTCTCTCACATTTTCTCACACCCTTTCCCTTCTCCCTCTCACATTTTTTCACACCCTCTCTCTCCCTCTCCCTCTCTCACATTTTCTCTCTCACACCCTCTCTCTCCCTCACCCTCTCTCGCATTTTCTCTCTCACACCCTCTCTTTCCCTCTCCCTCTCTCGCATTTTCTCTCTCACACCCTCTCATCCTCCTTTTCCTTTTCTCCCCGTCGCTCTTGGGAGAAATAATTTATCATATTTTCTTACCTCTCTCTCTTTCTTACCTGTGATTTATATTCTTAGGGACTGTAATGTTTTTTTCTGGTCTTTTCTTAGTAGTGTTTTGTTCCTAATTTTTCCGTTCAAGCTTTTATTTCTGTGTGTGTGTGTGTGTGTGTGTGTGTGTGTGTGTGTGTGTGTGTGTCTGTCTGTCTGTCTGTCTCTTTCTCTGCATTTTCATTCCTCACAACACTCCCCTCTCAAATATCCTTTTTAGATTCCTTTCTCTCACATTCCCCCTCTCTTCTCCCTCCACCTCTCCCCTCCTCCCCTCCTCTCCCCTCCTCCTCCTCTTCCTCCTCTCCACCCCCTTCTCTTCCTCTCTTATTGCTTGCCTTTTAGTTTTCTCTTCTTGTTTAGTGTTGAATATTTCTGAGTCACGTACACATGGAAACACACACACACACACACACACACACACACACACACACACACACACACACACACACACACACACACACACACACACACACACACACACACACACACACACACACACACACACACACACACACACACACACACACACACACACACACACACACACACACACACACACACACACACACACTTTTTTTTACCTTCTTCTTGTGTTTTAGTTTATTGTTTTAATCCTCTCACAAGTCAAAGGCAGGACAACAGAATAATCTCCTGCTTTTGTTGCTTTCTTTGCACTTTTATTTTCAACACAAGCGGTCTCTCTCTCTCTCTCTCTCTCTCCCTTGTTTCCCTCCTTTTCCCTCAGATAATCTACTCCCCTGCTCTTTCACCCTGTCCCACTCTCTCCCTCTCTTCTGTCACTTTCATTCTTTCTCCCCCTCTCATTCCTTCGCCTACATGTTTATAATTATACTCTCTCTGCCTTCGTCATCTCTCTCCCTCATTCTCTTTCTCGTCTTTCTTTTCCTCTCTCCGTCTCTCTTCTCCCTTTTCTTTTCTCTCCCTCTTCCTTCATTTTCCTCCTTTCCCTCTTCTTTTTCCGTCCCTCCCTATTTTCCTATCCCTTCCCCTCCCTTCTCCTACTACTCCCTCTCATCTCTCTTCTCCTTTCCTTTCCCTCCCTCCCTCTTTCCATCTCCCTCCCTCCCTTCCTCCCTCTGTCCTCTTGCTTATGTCTCCCTCCTCCTCCTTCCTTCCCCCACCTACACATTCCTTTATTTTCCCCCTATGTTTTTCCTTTTCCCCTTTGTTGCTAAATCATGCAGTAACTTTATGCAACAATTATTTTCATCTCGAATGCTTCCCCTCCCGTCTCTCTCTCTCTCTCTCTCTCTCTCTCATCCCATAATTCTGTTGCTTTCATCCTGGTGCTGTTATTCTATTACGTCCCTCTCTCTCTTTCCTTTCTACGGATTATTTTTTTTCTTATCTGATCTTATTCTAATCATTTTCTTATCTGGTCTTATTCTTATCTTTTTCTTAGCTAATGTTATTTTTATCTTATTCTTAGCAAATCATATTATCTTTTTCTCAGCTAAATTTATTCTCATCTTATTTTTCTTCCATTTATTGCCATATGTTATCATTCTTGCCAGATCTTATTCATATCTCACTCGTCTTCCGGTTGTTATTTCATTCTTGCAAGAGCACTTAGACGCTCTGCACAGTCTGTCCGTGTGTCTGCGTGTCTGTCTGTATCATTTGTTTGTTCTTGTTCTTTCGTGGACATTTTTATGATTTTGTTCACTGAGAGAATGTCAGTGTATGACGGATATGGCAGAAAGGTTATATAGGTGTGAAATATATAGTCTTTTTTTTTTTTTGCTTTATTTCTTCAGAGTTCACTGTTTGAGAGGGGCGGCCTTCACGCGGTGGCACTGGCATAGATGGGTAACTCCTCTGCCTGGTTAAGTAAACACCCCTCAACTCGCTCCCTGTCCCAAGAAAGGCTGATGGTAGACTGCAGTAAGTGGGCAAATTCAGCCTGCAGTCTACTGGGTTCTTGGCCACATTAAGCACGTTTTTCTTTCAAATGAAGGGGTTAATGAAGGATATATTATAATCTCCCCCCCCCATTTCGAAAACTGTCTATTCATCTGAAAATATTAGTCTCGAGACGGAAAGAAAAAAATTCGGAAAAAGAAAAAAAACTCAGGCTGGGGTTTAGACTGCATTTTTCGAGGCTTTGAATTCTCCGTAGAGTTTTCAGGAAATCCTATGAATTATTAGGGGCCTATTTCCATATGTATCCCCCACCCCTCTCTCTCTCTCTCTCTCCATTTCTTCCAAATCACTCCCTTCTGCTCAGCGTCTATTCCCCTCCCTCACACCACACCTCCTTCTCCTCTTCCTTTTCCTCCTCTTCCTCCTCTTCCTCCTCCTCCTCCTCCTCCTCCTCCTCCTCCAGTCTCCCTTTTAACCTTCTCTTTCCCCCTCACATTTCATCCTCCCGCCTTTCCTTTCTGCTTGTGTCCCTCCCCTCTCTCACCCTTCATATCCCTCCTCCTCCCCTTCACCTGTACCCCCACACCGCGCCTCCCTTTCAAATCTCCTTTTCAGATTCCTTTCTCTCCACTCCCCTCTCCTCCTTCACCCTCCCCTCTCCTCTCCCCGCTTCTCCTTCATCCTCCCCTCTCGACTCTTCTCCACTCTCCCCTCTTGCCGCCCTATTGCTTTACCCTCATATTTTTCTTCCTGTTCATGCGTATACATTCATCTGTCTATCTGTTTATGTATCTATCAGTCTTTCTGTCCATCTATAATATGACGGACACATACGTTATATACAGTATAATTTATGAATGTATAATCTACAGTATATGTATTGATGCATATATATTAACTTTTCCGTAATGAATAACAAAGTAAAGGGTTCTGTTGACTGTTTTTTATTACTGTTTATTCTGTTTGCAGGTAAATTACAACCGCCAGCTGTGTGTCGTTGTCAGCCCGTGTCAGCCCTGAGCGGTGAGTTGAGTTGTGGTGCTGTGGCGGCTTTAACATGGCTGACTGTCTGCGCTAAATAGGAGCAGTGAGCAGTGAAATCGGTTTTGTGGCCTGACTGTACACGGACAACATAATTCCACATCAGTCTGTCTGTCGGCACAACATGGGAACAGTGCTTTACGCCAGTGCAATGTCAGTAGAGAGTTTACAGCGTTCTAAACTGGTCTTACATACTCCAATATTGATTAAGTTCTGATCTTTATACAAAAATTATCTTACTGCTCTACGCTCTTCTTTCCTTTTTTTTATTTTTTATTTTTTTGGTAGACAGATAGTGGAGCAGCCATGTTAACTGCCATGATTTTATTGACTTTTTCCTTTTTTTTTCGATTCATTAAGGATTTTTTTTTTTATATTGTAGGTGCGTACGTGAAGTTGGGGAAATACTTATATGAGTGAAAAGTTGAAGGCTGTTTTGGTTAATTTTGAGAGAGAGAGAGAGAGAGAGAGAGAGAGAGAGAGAGAGAGAGAGAGAGAGAGAGAGAGTTTTACCTGTGGGAGGCTAATGATGTTTTGGTTTACTGAGTGGTGGGGTGAGGTTTTTTCCCGATTTATAAAGATTTCTTTTTCCGTACACTTTTTCTCCTCTCTGCATCTGTCTGTCTGTCTGTCTGTGTCTGTCTGTCTGTGTCTGTCTGTC
>NC_137042.1:12037864-12042864 GCF_032717465.1 Coenobita brevimanus
ATATCCTTCCTCCATCACCCTCTCTCTCGCGTCTGTCATCTCCTCTCTTTCACTTTCCTCACCATTATCCTTCTCCTTCTTTCTCCTCCATGTCTTCCTCTGCTCAGTCATCATCATCATCATCATCATCATCATCATCATGAGTTGCTACCGTCATTTGATTTCTTTTCGCCTCCTCCTCCTCCTCCTTCTCCTCCTCCTTTTTCTCTTTCTTTCTTTCCTTTCTTTCACCTTTCCCTCTTGTGTTCATCTTCCTTCACATTCCCCTTCCTCCTCCACCATCCATCACATTACCACTCTCTCTTCCTTCTCCTTCGTCCCTTCAACACATTTTCTTTCCTTCACATTTTCCCTTTTCTCTTACCTTCCCTTTCTTCACTCCTCCCTCACCTACCTTCCCTTCCCTCCCTCCTTCCCTCACCTTCCCTTTCACATTGCCTCACTCTCCTCTCCCTCGTCCCTCTCTCTCCTGCCCCGTCCATCCTCTGCTCTGTTATTAAGTACACTCTTGAATAGCTCCCCTTCGGTACACACACACACACACACACACACACACACACACACACACACACACACACACACACACACACACACACACACACACACACACACCCACCCACCCACACACACACACACACACACACACACACACACACACACACACACACACACACACACACACACACACACACACACACACAATACCTCCATTACATTTCACACCTAGCCACCACATACAGACATCAATAAACTTAACAATACATCATCAGTTTTAATCCCGTATATTCTCAAAACAGTATCAGGTGCCAGAGCTTTTTTTTTTTTTTTTTATCTGTTTTATCGACTCACGCCTTTCATATCGGGGTGACGAGGCCGCTTGTCCCTTTCAACTAGAGAAAAAAAATAATGATGCAAAGAAGAAGGAACCTAAGGCCTCATGTTTTTTAGTCAGGGGATTTTTATTTAGTTTCTGGAGGCGTTTATAGTTGATTCATTTTAAGGTGTTGATTTTCGTCCTTTTTGAAGCCTATTTTCCGTAGCCCTTCATCTCTTCCCTAGCACTTCTTCCTGACTAGCGCCATGTCTTTGTGTTCGTTTTACACACACACACACACACACACACACACACACACACACACACACACACACACACACACACACACACACACACACACACACACACACACACATCACAATCCCAGGAAAAAAGTTAAACATCCCGGAGTGAAATACAGACCAGAAAAATGGAGTAATTATTCGAAGCGGTATTGGCCACGTGACATATTGGACCTGTGGCCTAAAACACGTACATTGTGGCCTAAAACGCGTACATTGTGGCCTAAAACACGTACATTGTGGCCTAAAACACGTACATTGTGGCCTTAAAACACGTACATTGTGGCCTAAAACACGTACATTGTGGCCTAAAAACACGTACATTGTGGCCATAAAACACGTACATTGTGGCCTAAAACACGTACATTGTGGCTTAAAACACGTACATTGTGGCCTTAAAACACGTACATTGTGGCCTTAAAACACGTACATTGTGGCCTAAAACACGTACATTGTAGCTTCCAAAAACACGTACGGTCAGCGTCAGTTGTCCTGTCGCCTCTCCTGCTCTCTCTTTGGATTTGGAATCTCTCTCTCTCTCTCTCTCTCTCTCTCTCGCTCTCGCTCTCTCTCTCCCCCTCCCCCAAGTGCGAGAAAGCAGAGGTTGGCTAATGGATGAAGGCATAAATAACTGTGCTGTCGTTAAAAATGCTCGTGCCCGGCGTAACTCCATCTCCACACATCACTGCTACATAGCGGTACACGGCCGCTTTGGTCTGCCCGGTGATGTATTACAGGGATAAATATTAGTAAGTACTCCCGCCCGCGTAATTAATGATAACCAGTCAGGCGGAATTGATAACGTGAGAGTGAGAGAGTGGGAATTGATAACGTGTGTGAGGGTGGAATATTGAGAGTGAATAAGGGAGAGATCATGTAAGTAAAAGAACGATGTTAAAGAATAATGTAATATGTTTCTTATCTTAATCCAGTTTGCCTCTTACTGGATACGAGAGTTTGCTTTCCTTTTTCACACTTACAAGATTCATTGTCATTTATAGGACCCCTTCAGACCCTTTTACACAAGATCACCCACCATGAAAAATTCAGTAACTACTCGTTTGTTGCTCTGTCACTCTACCTACTTCTTACCAAAACCCACACCATTCCTCTTTCCCATTCACCTCTGTCATTCTACTCTTTTCTTACCAACACCCACACCATTCCTCTCTCTCTTTTACCTCAGCCCTTCTACTCACTTCATACCAGAACCAACACCGTCCCTCTGATCTCTCTCTTTTACCTCTGTCCTTCTACCCAATTCTTACCAAAACCCACACCATTCCGCTCTCCTTTACACCTCCCATTACACTTTCCATATACCGTAATCAGAGCCACTTGAACCATCTCTGACTTAGAGTGAGGCATACGTGCCCCTTAGGTCAGCATAGTCATGAACGCACTTGTGACTCACTCATTTCCTCCGTCGTTCATCATTCATCAAAAAAAAAAAACCCAGCCCCTTCTTTACTCCGTCCTCAGTCATTCATTCGTGACATTTTTCACTCCACCCTTTCTCATCTTTTTCTCACATCTCCATTCCTCAGTCATCCTATCCTCCCTCACTCATTTCTACCTTGCACTAAGCCTTTACGTCACACCTTCCTTCCTTACGTTCATTAACTTTATTCTTTTACATTTTTCATTCACTCCTCTTCCCGCTTCATTGGCAGTACCGGGGTACTGAATACTGGTGTTCCGGCTGATAATAGTGATAAAAAACACCATTCATTATTCATTTATTATTCAAGCTTCATTGCCAGCGAGAATGTCAGTAATAAACACAGTAAATGAATGACATCAGTGGAGTGTTATTCATACTAATAATATCACCACATCACACGGCAGTTTTGGTAATAAATAGGATTCACTGTTGACTGGGTTTGTGTGTGTGTGTGTGTGTGTGTGTGGGTGTCTAATGGTGCCTAGGTACTGAAGTTTACGACCTCTAGCAGAAACACACACACACACACACACACACACACACACACACACACACACACACACACACACACACACACACACACACACACACACACACAAGGAGCTACACTATTAATAAAGGACACACAATAAAGCAACTTTACAGGGCTCTAAGATTTAATGCTCTTCTCAGCTGAACCTACAACTCAGATTAAACATCACTAGGTCGTAACCACCACAGCTAACTAACCACAACTTCACCTACCACAGCTAAACACCTACCACATTCAGTAACCATAGCTAAACATCACCACAATTCAGTTATCACAGCTAAGCATCTACCACAACTACACTACCACAGCTAAACCACCATCACCCACCTCCACAACTAAACCACTACCACCACCACCACCACCACAGCTAAAACACTACCACCACCATCACCACCACCACATCTAAACTACTACCACCACCACAGCTAAACCACCACCACCACCACCACAGCTAAAACACCACCACCACCACCACCACCACCACAGCTAAAACACCACCACCACCACCACCACCACCACAGCTAAACCACTACCATAGTCATGATACCACCAGTTTTATAGGATCACCACAGCTGATTCACCACCACATTTATACCACCACCAGAACAATAACATACCAAACAGTAGGAAGACAGCTAAGGCAGCACCAAAGCTAAGTCCGTACCGCAGCAGCAGCACGGTCGCAGCTGTCCTATCACTTGCTACACGGCAATATCAGGGGGAGGCCCGCTCTCATCCCCACGCCGGTAATTGCTTGAGACCCGCTGCGGTGTGTGTGTGTGTGTGTGTGTGTGTGTGTGTGTGTGTGTGTGTGTGTGTTTGTGCAGCGACCCAGATGTGATGTTTTTCTATTAACACTGTGTAGAAGGCTTTACGAGAGGGGATATATTTCCAGCTACATCCATCCCCCCTCCCAACATCGCTTTTCCCCTTCCCAGAACCTCTCTCCTCACTCCCAACATCCTTTTCCCCCCTCCCAGTATCGCTATCCCCCCTCCCCACATCCCTTTCCCCTCTCCGAACATCCCTTTCACCCCTCCCTCCCCTCTGTAATCCCCACTCCCAATCCCACTGCCCCTTCCCAAAGCAGAGAATACATGGGTAGACTTTTGCATTCCCTGTCGCCAGAAACGTTTGTATTGAAACGTTTGTGTGGGGTGTGAAGTATTTTTCCCTTCAGCCCGAGAACGTCATTTATTGTTTATTCTTTGCTACTGGTTAATGGTTATGCGACCCTTGTAATTCGGGTTAAGGCTCTACTGCGCTTAATAAATTCGTCTGGAGATGGCAATAAGAAAATAAAGGAGACATTTATTGTACTGAAAACGTTAGTCTGTTTTTGTAGATGTGAATGCTTAATTTGGCGATTATATTACTCCATCATCCTTTTTTTTTTTTTCTGTTTACTTTTTCGCACTTTCTTCCAAGACAAAGAGATGCCTACCTTATCGTTTCCCTTGCCTTCTTAGAAATCCCCTTCATATCATCTTATCTTCCCCTCCCGTCTCTTCTCTGGAATTCTTTATTGAGCATATCTGTTTTTTTTTTTTTCTTCCGTGCGTTTCCTTCCTTTGCATATCCTCTTCCCCCGCTCTCTCTCTCTCTCTCTCTCTCTCTCTCTCATTTTCTTCTTCCTGCTTCGCCTCTCGTCTTTTGTTTTTTACTTTCTTTACCTCTTTCTGTTGTTTCTGTTCTTCATTCTCTTCTCATTCTCTTTCTTCCTCACTTTCTTCTTCTGTTGCTTCCTTGGCTGTCTTTCTTCTTCCCTTTTCCGTTCTCTCCTTGTCATGTCATATTAGTCAGGGTACATTATCTTGCATGTTTCCCATCTCTCTCTCTCTCTCTCTCTCTCTCTCTCTCTCTCTCTCTCTCTCACACACACACACACACACACACACACACACACAC
>NC_137042.1:12047864-12070364 GCF_032717465.1 Coenobita brevimanus
GTCAAGATGAGCCTGGGATTGTAAACACGTCCAAGCCTCCATCTTCAGGAAATAACAGATGCCATTCCTAACCTCTTTCACGACGAGAGGCCATTTCTTAAGGCGTATAAAATCGTGCGTAGAAAACCAGTGTGTTGCTAGATAAGGCTTTCTCGTACTAAATGGGTTAATAAGTATACTGATGTGACGGTAGTGGGAATATAAAGATAAAGATAATGATAAAGATGAAGATAAAATAAGATAAAGATGCACCTTGGAAAATTATTAATATGCTTGTCTGATAGTAGTGGTAGAAAAATACGAGGAGTATGAGGGAATTTTAGCTCTTTCTCCTTAACTTGGCCCAGACTTTCGTCCTTTTGTAGCCTATTTCACGTAGCTCAATGTCAGGATAAGACTGCACTAAGGCACTACATCCTTTCCACAACACTTCCCTGTGACTGGCACCATAATCAAGTGTCAGTCTGTTGTTACATATCAGCATTCAAGGTGGAGAGATGGCAATTCTAGGCCAGGTTTGAGTAAAAAGAGTATAGTTCTAGGGCTGAATGCAAGAAGGGCAAATGTCAAAAAATGAAGTTTTGAGAATGCATTTAAAAGTTTGCAGACTTTACTAAAATTCAGCTAAGAAAAATAGACATAAAAGTAATTTTTTCATTGTTAAGTCAAGTAGCAATCACATAATGCCTTTTTCAGTAACTAAAAGCTGCTTTGCACTGTGGAAGAAAAAAAAAACTATATATATATATATATATGTATGTAGAGAATATTTTCCTATGACATTGATATTTTTTTATTTTTCGGTAATAATTTTTAAAATAAAATTATTTTTACATGTTTTTAACTGAATATTAAATTTACCTAAGTGTAATTTCCTTATCTTAGTTAATATTTCCATTGTATATAAACAAAAATTTGATTATCTTACATATATATATATATATATATATATATATATATATATATATATATATATATTCCATAAAAATCATTCATGAACTGAAACATTAGCCAGATTTCCAAAAATTTAAGACAATAATTTTTCAGCATTTAAAGACTAATGAGATATTACACTGGTGTCATCATCTAAATAATCACTATCTACACAATCTGCTGCCTGTCAGCTCATGTAGACATGTCTACTTCCAGCAGAAATCGGAGGAAGGAGATCAGTCACGTCCTTCAGCTTCCTAGGCGCAAATTTCCATTGTCAGTCTTGTAGTTGATTTACAGCATCCTCCCTAAGACTCTGGCCACATTGGCCTTTGTAGCCTTGAAAGGCCTATATTTTACAAGCTCCCTTGTAACCGTATCTCCATATGAGCTATTTTTGACATTGACCCTTTTTGCACTCAGCCCTAGAGTTGATGTTCTTAGTGTTAGTGAGAATTAAATAACAAGGGAATTATTTAATATCCAGAGATGGCATAGTATGATTTAAATAATAGGAAGGGGAATAAAGGGAAATAACTGATAAACGAGGATGGCGCTAGTAATAATAAATAAAACAAAGACATCATGTTATTTGGAGGATAAATAAATGTAGAGTTTAACCCCTTTCAGTGCTAGAGTTTAATTTTTAAGGCTAATAAACTCATCTGTAGGCAGACAGAATAGTGAAATAAAATAAAGTATACAAAATAATAAAATCAAATAATGACGTTATTGCACTGACGGGGTTAATATATATAGTTTGTAATATATCGAGTTTGAGATCATTTTGTGAGCTGAGTCAAATCGTCCCCATACTGCCAACACACACACACACACACACACACACACACACACACACACACACACACACACACACACACACACACACACACACACACACACACACACACACACACACACACACACACACACACACACACACACACACACACACACACACACTACGGAATTTCTGCTTTGTCACCTACCCGTATTTCTGCCATATATTGTACCTTATTTTCTGTTCCACTTTCCACTAAATTTGCTGTATTTTGCACCATATATTTTGCCACATTTCTTCCTGTATCTTTAACCGTATTTCCACAGTATTTCCCACCGTATTTCTCTGATTTATGCTCGACTGGTTTAAGTATGTTTTGCATCGTATTTTTATCGTATATATCTCCTATTTTCAACGAAAGGAGGAGGAGTAGTAGTAGTAGTAGTAATAGTAGTAGTAGTAGTAGGAGGAGGAGGAGGAGGAGGAGAAGGAGGAGGAGTGGAAGCCCGAGAGACGAGAGCTGTCAGTGAATAAGCTGCTGGTTACCATGGCGACACTGGACCAGGTGAGGTGAGTGAGGTGAGGTGTGATGAGGTGAGGGGAAGTGAGGTAAGGGGAGGTGGGGTGAATGAGGTGAGTGTGATGAGGTGTGGGGAGGTGGGGTAAAGTAGTGAGTGGGATGGAATGGGTTGGGATGGGGTGGGGTGAGGTGAGGGGAGATGAGGTGAGGGGAGATGAGGTGAGGGCATAATCTCCACCCTGCACATCCTTTTTCTATGTCAGATATGAAGTCAAGGGGGGGAAATTTGAGGGGAACTGAAGTGAAAGGGAAGGTCGGCAAAATGTTGATAGATCAGGTGAGAAGAAAGGTTAAGTTGATGATGATGATGATGATAATGATGGTGATGATGGGATACTGACTGGATAAAATGATGTGTGGACGAGAAGCATAAAATAAAAAGATGACGATTATGACAACGATGATGACGATGACGATGCAGACAGAGTAATATCATCCAGAGATAAAAAGAACAAAATATCCAAAGACACCCCAGTATTGAAGGTATTTAAGACTCAGCTGTCTGAGACAACTGACAGCAAACCCTTTTCTGTATCCTCCTACTTTCTCTATACTCATTTCAAAGCCAAAGGTGGCTGTTGTGTATATATACGCAACGACTTATCTTGCTCTCGTGTTCCTGAACTTGATTCTTCTGAATTCTCCACACTCTGGCTTAGGCTTTCCTGTCATTCTCTGACTAAATATATCTGTGCTGTTTACTTATCCCCTAATTCTACTGACTATCAAAAATTCTTCGACTATCTTACTTCTACGATGGAACACATTCTATCCATTTCTCCTTTCTCTGAAATCTCCATTCTTGGAGATTTCAATGTTCACCACCACCTTTGGCTCTCCTCTCCTTTCACAGATCCACCTGGTGAACAAGCCTACATCTTTTCTATCCTTAATGACCTAGAGCAGCTTGTACAGCACCCTACCCGTATCCCTGACCGCCTTGGTGAGAGCTCCAACATACTTGACCTCTTCCTCACAACTAATCCTTCTGCTTACTCTGTTAATCTTTTCTCTCCGTTGGGCTCCTCCGATCACAACCTTATTACCTTAACCTGTCCTATCACTCCGGTACGGCCTGTGGACCCTCCAGTGAAACGTCGTCTGTGGCATTTTGGAGCCGCGGACTGGGAGGCCCTCAGGCAGTACTTCTTTGATTTTCCCTGGAATGATTATTGCTTCGTGGCCGGGAGCCATCTGAGTGTGCCTTGCGCATTACGGAGGTTATTCTCTTGTACATGGAAGCATAGATTCCTTTTCTCATATCCTTTGACTAATGCAAGAAAGCCTTGGTTTAATCACGCTTGTTCTAATGCTGTCCGCAACAAGGAGAGGGCCTACAAAAGGTACCGGAGCCAACCCACCCCTGAATCACATCATCTTTACGTTTCTGCCCGGAATCGTGCTAAGACTGTTCTTCGCTCTACTAAAAATAATTTCATCCATACTAAATGCTCTCAACTCTCCGACTCGAATTCTTCCCGCTCCTTCTGGCATCTTGCCAAAATCTTTCTAACAACTTTACCTCATCATCCTTCCCTCCTCTTTTCTACTCTGATGGTTCTGTAGCTATTTCTTCTACTGATAAAGCAGATCTCTTCACACAGACTTTCTCCTCCAATTCTACCTTAGACGATTCCGGTGCTGTTCCTCCATCACTTCCCCCCTCTGACTTCCTCATGGCTGACATTAAAATTTCTTCAGTTGATGTATTTTCTGCCATCACTGGCCTCAGTACTAACAAGGCATATGGGCCGGATGGGGTCCCTCCTGTTGTTCTCAAGAACTGTGCTTCTGTGCTTACACCCTGCCTAGGCAAACTCTTTCGCCTTTGTCTGTCAACTTGTACCTTTCCTTCTTGCTGGAAGTTTGCTCTCATTCAGCCAGTCCCAAAGATGGGTAACCACTCCCAACCCTCCAACTATCGTCCAATTGCTTTAACGTCCTGTATTTCAAAAGTTTTTGAGTCAATTCTTAATAGAAAAATTTTAAGGCATCTTTCCTATCATAACCTTCTTTCCGATCGTCAGTATGGGTTCCGTCAGGGACGCTCCACTGGCGATCTTCTCACCTACCTTTCAGACTCCTGGTCATCCTCCTTCCGGGACTTTGGCGAAAGCTTTGCCATTGCACTTGACATCTCTAAGGCTTTCGATCGAGTCTGGCATAAATCTTTAATTTCCAAACTGCCCTCCTACGGTTTCTATCCTTCTATCTGTGCCTTCATCGCAAGCTTCCTTTCTGGTCGTTCTATAGCCGCTGTTGTAGACGGCCATCGTTCTTCTCCTAGATCTATCAACAGTGGTGTCCCTCAGGGCTCTGTCCTATCACCAACTCTCTTCCTTTATTCATCAATGATCTTCTAAGCTGTACATCTAACCCCATCCACTCATACGCTGACGACTCCACCCTTCACCTTTCCATTCGGTTCCGCAACGCCCATCTCAACAGTTACTTCAACAAGCAAGGGATGAGGCTATGGCACACCTAATGTCTGATTTGGCTCGTATCTCTGACTGGGGTAAAAATAATATGGTTGTCTTTAATGCATCTAAGACTCAGTTCTTACACCTATCAACCCGACAAAATCTTCCACAGGTATACCCACTAATGTTTAATAATATTCAGCTTAATCCTGCATCATCCTTGAACATGCTTGGGGTTTCATTTACTCGGGACTTATCTTGGAAAGATCATATTACATCTCTTGTAAAATCTGCTTCCAAGAGATTGGGTGTGCTAAGCCGACTCCCGCTTCTTTCTTTACCCCTGCACAATTGTTGACTCTATACAGGGGTTTTATCCGCCCCTGTGTGGAGTACAACTCTCATGTGTGGGGAGGCTCCCACATACAGCTCTTCTCAATAGGGTGGAGTCAAAGGCTTTTCGTCTCATTAACTCTCCTCCTCTTACTGACTCCCTTCAACCTCTGTCTCTTCGCCGCACTGTTGCATCTTTATCTCTTTTCTATCGCTACTTTAATGATCACTGCTCCTCTGAACTGTCTGCTTGCATTCCTCCACCTCTACGACGGGCGCGTAGCACCCGTCTGGCAGCAAACTCTCATCCTTTTTCTGTCCAACTCTCTAATGCAAGAGTTAACCGTTACTCCCAGTCTTTCATTTATGCAACAGGTCAGCTCTGGAACTGTCTCCCTCTGTCTGTATTTCCTGCTGCCTATGATCTCCAGTCTTTCAAACGCAGTGTGTCCAGGCATCTCAAAATGATTGGATCTTGAATTTGGCTCTATATTGTATTTTGTTTTTCTCTTGGAGGGAACTGTTACTGCGGGCTCATGGCCTTTGGTTCCTTCTTCCTCGCATAAAAAAAAAAAAAAAAAAGTAAAGTGATGCATTATTCCTTTGTTAAAATGGGAGTCACTACTATTTTGCAATCATTTATTTTCTTATATAAAAAAAAGTCCCTAATCTGATCTGATACTATATTTTTTCCCTGTTTGTGGATTGGTATGAGAGATTAACCCGTCCTAGTTGTGATTCCTTGTCATCCTATTATCTGTCTGTCTATCTGTCTGTTGTCAGACGCCTATTATTTCCATTGATTTCCATTATTTCCATTACGTCGATATAAAGTTTAGTGATGGTCCTTTCCAAGTTATACTGTACATGATTTTAGGGACATTAAATAGATAAATAAATAGATAAACGGAAATAAAATAGGACGTCTGCTGAAGAGATGAAGGCTTATAATTTCTTCCTCCTTCACTACAGTACGTCTGGCTTAGGTTGCACTAGGTTGCATGGTCACTGTTGCAAGGTGAAAATATATAACACATCACTAGAGAGACGGGTTGAAGTGGGAGATACGGATTGTGGGGCCCGTGGGAGACACACAGCTTTCTCCCCTCTCCCCTATTTTCTTGCCTCCTCCTCCTCCTCCTCCTCCTCCTCCTCCTCCTCCTCTTTCTTCTTCTTCTCCTTCTCGTCCTTCTCCTCCTCTTCCTCAGTGACGGGAAGGTAGGTGTGGAAAGGGGAGAAATGAAGACGAGGAAGAAAATGAAAAGAAGGGAAAATGGCAAAAGGAAGGGAAAAATGGGGAGAAGGAAGGAAATAATTTTAAGAACGAGAAAGTAAAAAGGGGTAGAGTGGAAGGAGAAAAGTAAAAGTGGGAAGAAGGAAAAAGTGGAGAGGGGAGTGAGCTGTGAGGACGAGGGTGGATTGGCGGGATGGAGTGAGTGTGAGTGGGTGACAGACGCGTTTGGAGGATAGATAGATAGATAGATAGATAGATAGATAGATAGATAGACCGTCATCATCACCCTCATCTGGTAAAAATATTGGTTCGTATAAAAATCGTCTTAATCGCGACCTTTTTTTCCCACCCATCGATGAGGTGATAATAATAATAATAATAATAATGATAATAATAATAATAATAATAATAATAATAATAATAATAATAATAATAATGAGAGCAACAACTAAAATACACACTCAGTAAAATAACAAACAGAAAGTACTATACTAACAATCATTCTTTCTCCCTTATATAAACAATAAAAGGTTTTGATGCTTCCCTTTAGCGTTGTGTGGTGTGGAATTCAGTACTGTATTATGTGGATGGGGATACGGGAATCTGTGGATATATATATATATATATATATATATATATATATATATATATATATATATATATAGAGAGAGAGAGAGAGAGAGAGAGAGAGAGAGAGAGAGAGAGGGAGAGAAGTACTGTAGTGGTACAGGAAGAGATAAGAAAAAAATATGACTGCTGAGAAAGAAAAGCAGGAAGTATGACCCTGGTGAGAGAGAGAGAGAGAGAGAGAGAGAGAGAGAGAGAGAGAGAGAGAGAGAGAGAATAAAAGTAAAGAAGTGTATGTGTGAATGGGAAAGCCGTGTGATGAAAGAGAGAAAAAGAGTGGGACGTAGGAGTGAAAAGAGTGAAGGGGGGACACAGAGAGACAGAAAAAAAAATGGAAAGGTGAACAAAGAGAGAGAGAGAGAGAGGAGCAAGTGAAGTAGAAGGGTGATAAGGGAGCATTGCATTTTTTTCATTTTTATTTTAGGAACAGCAAAGGAAAAGATGCACAAGAATAGTTTAGTCAGATTTTGTATAATAACTCCTAAGGTTTGTCTGTCAATCTTTCTTTTGCACCATTTTTTTTTTCGTTTTATTAATCAAGAGAAAAGTATGGGAACAGATGCACAAGAAATGGTTCAGTCAGAGTCTCTAATAATTCATAGTGCACGTCTGTCTCTCTCTTCCTGTTCACATTGGTCGGCCAGTCTTAAGTCTATAGTGTTGAATATTTGCATGGGTATAGAAATGACCCAAAGGAAAGTCACGAGCGCCCTACAGACAGCGTACGGAGTCTTATTTTTAGGATACAGAATGAAAGCGAAAATTTTGATGGCCACAGACGAAGGGAAAATTACTATACCGCCTAACCTGTCCCAAAAATTGTCTTCCATTCGCCTTACCAGAGATGATTTTTAAGGCCTTCGACTCGTAGCATCCCTCACAGCTGAACGAAATCATCTTAGCTGTACCAATAGAGGAGAAAAACTATGTCAAAAAAATTACTGAAGAATTCTGAGCGCTAGAATTCCTCTAAGGTAAAGAATATCATCATAATCTACTCCTGTAAATGAGATACTGAAGAGCACCAATCAAAGGGGAATGGCATAAAGACGAAACATTACACAGATTGAAAATAATACAAAGAGGGGCACAGAACAGGGCCACAAAGTTCTGTAGATTGAAATGCTTGGCCAGAGCTGAAATAATAATAATAATAATAATAATGGCTCCTTTGTATTGAATAGGTTACACAACTCAAATTTTTTTCCCATATAGTCCATTGGTTTGCGAGTGTGGCTTTTTGTTGATGATTCTGTGGGCTTCTTTCAGTGCACAAAGCTACGTCATAAAGTTAAAAGCATTGGATTTTGTGATGTGTAGAGTACTCAGGAGATATACGGTTATTCTCTCTCTCTCTCTCTCTCTCTCTCTCTCCTTTTAAGAGAACTATGAGAATTACGAAAGAATGCTGAAAAAAAAGTGAGGATTTTATTTTCAGTACATTTGTGTTGTACTTTCTTCTCGCCATTACCTTGACTGAGATGCCGTGACAGTACTGATTCTCTCTCTCTCTCTCTCTCTCTCTCTCTCCACACATTGAAACAAACCAGGTGACATTCGTGATAGCATTCCTTCCTGTATGCTTTAAATATTGACAGACATGCCGGCACACACACACACACACACACACACACACACACACACACACACACACACACACACACACACACACACACACACACACACACACACACACACACACACACACACACACACACACACACACACACACACACACACACACACACACACACACACAACTCTTATCCAGTCAAATATTCCCTTTAGTGTATAATTATTACCCGTCCCCGTCACGGAGGGGCTCGGGGACGGGTATTGTTTTCGCTTGGTTTGTCTGTTTGTCTGTCTGTTAACAACTGTACGCGAAGACTATTAGCGCGATTTTGACTAAAATAACAGGGATGATGGGCTATGACCTTCTGATCACCTGATTAAATTTTGGGCCAAATTGGACCAAGGCCCAGGCTGTAGGCTCAAAAATGTACAAAAAAATGTAAAAGAAAGTCCATAACTCCTTTCAAATTCGTCATATCGACATGAAACCCAAACCTAAAGATGGATCTTACAAATATGGATCCTATAACATGCCTCATTGCATAAGGGGGGTCACGCCCCGGTTAGCGGCAGCGGATGTATTGTCAGGTGGGTCGGGCCAAAAAGTTCAAATGGGAATAAAATAATAAATTTTCACCCGATTTACTCCAAATTTAATATGCGAAATCCTTGAATAGATATTCTGTTGTGTTTATACGTCATCACTAAAATGACTGCCGGGGACGGGTTTGCTGTACCTTGGCACCGCTTCTTGATAGTATTAGGGTTAGGGATGAACCACCTTCCTGATATAGTAAGGTCTGAGTGTGGTGCTACTCTCTCTCTCTCTCTCTCTCCACCCCTAGTTCAATTTTGCTCCCCTAACCCGGTTCTGCCTCCGCGTATAACTTCCGCATGACGGCATCCGGCACCGAATTCAGTTATTTGTCATAGAGGGAAGTTGTCTCCACGCCGCCGGACGGAAAGATGGCTCGCTTACTGGCCATTACGCTTCCTGTTTCCTTTTTCCTTCTTTTTTTTTGGGGGGGGGGGAGGGGAGCGTGGGACAAAAGCTTTTACGTTTTTTCGGAAGGGTTTTTGGATTAGTTCTCTCTCTCTCTCTCTCTCTGTCTGCCTGTCTGTCTGTCTGTCTCTCTGTGTCTCTCTGTCTGTCTGTCTCCTCTCCTCTCCTCTCTCTCTCTCTCTCTCTCTCTCAGACGATTTTATGCAGCTTTATGGAGACCTCCCAGACTGAACGGGTTAACGAAATGTATCTCTGACCTCACCTGAGCAAGAAGATAGGTGGATAGATAGACAGGTAGATAGACGGGTAGGTAGATAGATATAGATAATTAATATTCTTAGGTGAGTAAAATTATTTGGAAATAGCAAAAAAAAGAATGATAGGAGAGGTTTATGAAGACAGTTTTTTTTTTTTTTACACCTCTTCAGTTCAGAGTTTTTCCTAAGCTGAAGAAAATCGTCGGAAAAAAGCAAAAATAATACATGAAAATCGTCTTCGGGTTGAGTGGGTTAATCGGCTTTAATATCTTTCAGTGTTAGTCGTGGTGAATAATAGTTTTTTTTTTTTATACATAGTGAATAATGGTCAGTCAGTGATATATTGTTAGTTATACACTCTAGGTCAATGGGCTAAGGGTATATGTAATTTTTTTTACTCTACAGGTGTATATATTTTTTATCAGCACTACTCCAGATCGCGATATATCAACACCATCACCACTACCACCACTGCATACACCATTATCACCACTACCACCACTGCGTATACCGTTATCACCACCATCACCACAACCACCACTGCGTACACCATTATCACCACCATCACCACCACCCCTTACCAGTCTCCCTATCATCACATTTACAGTCATATTCGTCCTTAATTTCACCACTTTCCCTCAGCACTATCACCACCAATTTGTGTCTCCATCACTGTAATCCATTCACCTTTGGCTCAATCGGTAGAGAGGTGGCCTGCAGTCCTGACGGACCCAGGTTCGAATCCCGGCTGGGGCAGGGAACAGTTTAAGGATTTGAATTTCATTAAATCAGGCTTTACTGATCTACCAGAAGACCCACCGACATGTCGTAAAAATACCCCCGCTAATACCAGTACACCAGTCCTGCATGAGACAGCCCTAGCATGTTTTCAATATGGACGGTGGGTGTTAGCGCCGGAGTGGTGACATGTAGAGGTGTATGGTATGTAAGAGGACTGTTGGGCCTTGATAGCAGGCTGTGAAGCCTATGCCCAGAGTCGGACACACACACACACACACACACACACACACACACACACACACACACACACACACACACACACACACACACACACACACACACACACACACACACACACACACACACACACACACACACACACACACACACAAAACTTGGCCCAGATTTGTGTCCATTTGTAGCGTATACCACTGACTCTATATCCTTTCCATAGCACTTCTTCGTGACTAGCATCATATTGTGGTATTAAATAATTGCTACATCTCAGCACTGACGATGGGAAGGTGTTAGTTGTAGTCCAAGTTAGAGTAATTCCAGACTAACACACATCATCACCACCATCCATATTCATCACTCATTTTCGTCGCCTTTCCACCATCCCGGCTCTCATCATCACTACAGTTTGTCACCATCACTGTCATCATGCATAGCGTCACCACACTGCTACATTCACCATACATCAACGCGATACCCACTTGTCTCATTTATCATGTGTTACCATTGCTAGCATGCTTAGTTTTATCCACCACCACAACTACACACACACACACACACACACACACACACACACACACACACACACACACACACACACACACACACACACACACACACACACACACACACTCAACAACATGAAGAGGGGTAAAAAGTTGGGCTCTCACACTTTAATTTCCCGGTCTGGCCGCACCCTGAGTGGCAGCTGGTGCACCCATTCCACTCTCTCTCTCTCTCTCTCTCTCTCTCCTACATAACCTCAACAGAAGGTCTCTGGGAGCGCCCTACTGAAGTGGCCGGTTTCCTGAAGTTCTCAGTCCACTGGGTTGACGTCCAGATTAACTTGGGATCTCATCATCATCATCATCATCAATCATTAGTTATCAATCATCATTTCTCCTCCTTTTCCTCCTCCTCCTCCTCTTCCTTCTCCTCCTCCTCATCATCATCCTCATCCTCATCCTCATCATCATATCGTCAAAAACAAAAACAGGTCTTTTTTAGTGTCCCTTCCTTGTTAATATCCTTTCATTCAGCAGCAAAACCCACATTCATGTACTATATTCTCTCTTTATTCTCTACTGCCTCTTCATGTAACCTCTTCAGTCCAGCTATGTATTTATTGTCATCATCCTTGCTTTCACCATGCGATTATATTTACGTTGGGTGAGATTTACTTTATTTAATTTGGAGAGTTAGGTACGCCTTTCAAGGTTCAGTGCCTTCCCTTCTCATGCTCTCTTTTTCCATTTCACGCCATCCCACTTCTCCCCTCTCATCAGCTCCCCTTCCTTCCCTTTCCCTCCCCTCCCTTCCCTTCCCCTCCCCTCCCTTCCCTTCCCCTCCCCTCCCCTCCCTCCTTACTTCACTCTGTTCCACATTACTTCCCTCACTCCTCTTCCCATCTCTACCATACTCCTCTCTAGTCTTCACATTTCCACTCCACACCACTCTTCTACTCCACTCCTCTGCGTTCCACTCTGCTCCACTCTTCACCCTTTTCCTCCTGTCCTCACCCTACTCCACTTCATTCCACTGCACACCACACCACACCACACCACTTCCCTCCTCCCATCTCCTCTCCTTTCCGCTTTCTTCCTCTTCTATTTTTTGTTTTCATCCCTTTCCTACCATTCTTTCCCTCCTCTCCATTGTTCCTCAGCCTCTCCCCTCATCTATTTTCTTCCCCTGCTTAACCCTCCCACCCATCCCATCCACGACACTGTTCCACGCCACACCACTCTCCACCTTCTATTCCACTTCCACAGCACTCTCCACCACCATTTCTTTCCATCCCACTTCCACCCTCATCATTCCACCCTCAAACCACCCAATCCCGACTCTTCTGCACTGTTAAGTCCGCGGTGTAGGGAATCGACCTTTTTTTTTCCGCCCACAATCGTCTTTTTCCGCCCAGTTTCGTCGCTGAGGGGGCGTCGAAATTCCCCCAATCGCTGCTCACACGGGCGTTTTCAAATCCCATTCCTCTCCCTCTCTTCCTCCCCCCTCACAGCCACTCGAGCGTCGGGGAGAAAGATTCATCCCTTTTTTGCTTCACCTACAGGGGCGGCCTGATGTAGTGCGTGCCCCCTTACTGTGTCACTCAGTTGCTCTTTTACACACACACACACACACACACACACACACACACACACACACACACACACACACACACACACACACACACACACACACACACACACACACACACACACACACACACACACACACACACACACACACACACACACACACACACACACACACACACACACACACACACACACACACACACACTCATTATACTTTCGTGAAGAATGGGGTCCAGACCTTACGGGAGGACTGCCCTACCCAAATCGTTAGGCACTATTTTTTTTCTATCTCTAAACTAAGGAACACGAAACTTGCACAGTGGTAGACCTTCGCCCGCACCAAGTTATAGGTATGGTGAGATCCCGGAAAGGCCGACTGATCCTGCCGAAGTCACGATGCACTGCCAAAATTGATATGTATTGATTTGCTACTGATTTTATGACCTAGAAAAACGAAATAGCGGTACTCAGAAAAGTTTAGAATATTCTCCCTTGGTTAATGGAAAATGTGCTAATCTTCTTATGTAGGAAAAATGGTGTACTGTAATTATGAGAAAATAAAAATAGGTAGGAAAAGAGTGCGAGAGGTTGGCAGTGAATTATCCTAGCTTAACCTCTATAGAACACACACACACACACACACACACACACACACACACACACACACACACACACACACACACACACACACACACACACACACACACACACACACACACACACACACACAGGAAAACAAATAACAAACACGACAAACAAACAGGGAGCCACTTCCCTTTTTACTCGTCCACACAAAAACATTCAATAACGAGAGGAAAATCGGCCTTTGTTACAAAAAAATAAATAAATAAATAAACGAGGCTGGCGGGATGAGAGAGAAAGAGAGAGAGAGAGAGAGAGAGAGAGAGAGAGAGAGAGAGAGAGAGAGAGAGAGAGAGAGAGAGAGAGAAACCCATTCAATCTTGTCACTTATATTTTTCTCCTATTTCCAGACGATTTTATTCAACTTAGAGGAGACTTCTGGAACTGGAGGGGTTAGATTAATTCCTTTATTTCCAAAGTTAAGTAAATCGTGGAATAAAATCGTCTGGTTGTAGTGATTAAAATGAAAGAGCGTCGTAGTGAAGGGGTTGGGAAATGGAAGGGAAGATGAAGGAGAATGGAAGAAAAGTAGAAGGAAAGGAGAAAGTGGGAAGAGAAAAGTGGAAAGAGAAGAGAGGGAGTGGAGAAGGGAGAGAAAAGGAGGGTGGGTGGAGGATGGAGAAGAGGAGAGGGTTGATGGAGGAAGGTAGAGGAAGAGGAAAGAAGGGAAGAGGCGTAAAGGGAAATGGTTGAAGGGAGGATGGAAGGATGAAGGGAAAGGATTGAAGGATGGGAGAGGGAATAGTGAAAAGAATGGTATAGAGGAACAGCTAAGGGCGACTGGAGATAGGATGAGGATGAGGATGAGGAGAGAAGGAAGAAGGAAGGGAAATGGAAGGAGAGAGGGGAGAGAAGAATAGTTGAGGGAATGGATAAGGGGGGGACCTAAGGGGGAGGAGAGGAGGGAAGAAAGAAGAGGATTAAGGGAAGGAGATCGAATTGAAAATTGGGGAGGAGGAATGGGAAGGAGAGGACGAGGAGGAGGTGAGAGGAGAGGATAGGAGAGAGAGGGGAAAGAGAGGTTGAAGGAGAGAGAGAGAGGGGAGAGGAGATGGGGAGGGAAGGGAATTAGGGAAGACGGGGGGATAGGGTAAAGGAAGAGAAGATGAGGAGAGAAGGAAAGAGAGGGGGTAGGGGAGGGGGGAGAGAGGATAAGGGAAGGGAGATAGAGGGAAGGTGAAGAAAGAGGAAGGAAAGTAAGAGAGGGGAGGATAGGGAAAGAAGAGGAAAAAGCCAGGAGGATGAAGAAGAAATGAATCAGGGGAAGGAGGAGGAAAGGGGAAGGGGCGGAGGCAAAGGAAGAGGGGAAGGAGAAGCGAGGGGAGAGGAGGGGGGGCAGAGAAGAGGGGTAGTGTCGTCAGGGTTCCCTCAACTCCGGGATGTATATTGTGTATGAATATGCATAGGTGTTGATATTCAAAGAGTCGGCATATACGTTCACCAGCATATTCCTGTCCCGTGGTGTGCCAGGAGGAGAGACGTGTTTGTGAGGCGCAGGAAAATCAGACCTATTCCTTGACGAATTTCTGACGTTTCCTAGAAAAAAAAAAAGTCTAAAAGTTATTAATAAGATGCTGGGATGGAAAAAAAAGGACAGGAACAAGAGATGAATGTAAAACGGGAAGAAAAGAGCATTTGGGATGGGAGGAGATTCTGAGTTCTGTTTGTGTGTGTGTGTGTGTGTGTGTGTGTGTGTGTGTGTGTGTGTGTGCAGGACCAAATTAACCTTTCTCAGAAGCGTCGGCCGTCTGCAGCGTGCCCACAGACGCTCTTTTATCACTCTTATCACCAAGCTTTGCTAAATTGCTGGTGTTTGTCTTCATTAGGTAGGGAAACACCTGGAGCTGGTGTTCTATAGTTTATGTGTGTGCGTGGGTGTGGATATGGGTGTGCTTACGTGTGTATGTGTGTGTGTGTGTGTGCAGAGTTACATATACACTCATGCATGTAGTTGTAACTGTGTGAATTACGTACATGTAGGTATGTAAGTATGATGTGGTATGTATGTATGAGTATCAGTGTAACGGTGTATGTCTTAAAGTAACAGACACCTTTTAAGAGAATGACCCTTCTCCTCGTCGGTTAAGGAAGTTCCCTAACATCTCTTCCTAAGCGATTTATTTTGCTTATTACACCCTGCTATCCTCTTGTGTGTGTATCTTTTAATTTTTTTTTAAATAATTGCGAAATCGCGACATGTACAGTATAAATGACGTAAAAAGTTTTATTAACCAGACGCATCCAAATATAAATCGCTAAGGAATAGATGTTAGGGAGCCTCCTTAAGTGACGAGAATACGGACAATATAATATATTTAAAGAGAATATCACACGCCTAGGCGGTAGTAGCAACTGGAATTTCTTTTTGGCTTGTACAGGAGTGAATGATTTTAAACACACCAAAATAGGAATGATGGAGGGGGGAATATGGAATGGGAGATAGGACACCGAAGTTACCCCCTGTTTTTTAAAGTTTTCTTTTTTTTAAGTGTCGGAAAAGGAATTAGTTCATTTTTGAAGGGCCCCGTGCATTGAAGGGATAATTAATGGTTGCTTCTAATTGCACTTACTACTGGCGGTCATTATTTTGTACTGTAGACTAATTTCTCTGGAGATAATAAGACTGTGATTTAATGTCCTCGGGGTGAAGGCGTCGAGAGTGGGTAATGGAAGAGACTGGATGAGTGAAGTTGGGAGAAGATTTGACAGTCTTCTTGCTTTTTCCTTTTCCTTCCCTTTTTCTCGCACTCCCCCATAGAAAGAGGTTCAAATGAGGTTTTCTTTTATCTTTATATATTTCACTGCGTTTGTTTTGGGTGCGATTTTTTTTTTTTTTTTTTCCCCTGCGATTTCTCTGGGTATGAGAGATGGATTGAGTTTTTCGTCTCTTTTGTTCGAAATTCTGGTGATGGACGTTATTGTTCAAGTGTAGAGTCCGGGTTTTCTCGGCTTTTAATATTTCTGGCTGCGATTGTTTTGGTTTTAATACTTCTCGTGTTATGGCATTGAAACTGAGATTAAATTTCCAGAAATTTTCCTTCTCCCCCCCTGTTTTGTTTTGATTCGTTTTGCACATCGAATTTTTGACGATGGATGGTAGTTTTAAGTTGATAAGGGTCTGTCACAGTCTGTAGTATATGCTTTTGGCAGCGATTCTGTCGACGCTCATAAGTTTTCTTTTCTTTTGCCATTTAGTGTAATTTTACATGCGCACGCTTTTGTGTGTGTGTGTGTGTGTGTGTGTGTGTGTGTGTGTGTGTGTGTGTGTGTGTGTGTGTGTGTGTGTGTGTGTGTGTGTGTGTGTGTGTGTGTGTGTAAAATATTGATGAATGGTATTTCATCGCTTGTGCATGGCAGCTTATTAAAAATCCCTCCCTGAAAATCGTATATTTGAAGGAGCGGTGATATATTTTCCAATCTAGCAAGGGTGAATTACGCGGTATCATTTTGCACGGGCCCGAGGCTGCGGTGATTGAAGCAAATTCCCCGAAAATTAATTAGTACCGGAGAATTTCTGACGCAAAATTCGTCACGATTTCGCGGAACAGCACGACATAAAGCACGCGGCATTATGTACGTCCCCCGCTGCCACATCAGCCTTCCGACAGACCGCGAAAATTGACGTACTCGGACGGGAAACTCTGGCTGCAGCTCCAGTAACGCCGCGCGGCCTGACATCTAGTGGCGAAAACCCGAATCAGTCTGCAACAACGCGACCATTCATCCCGGACAACGCGGACAGAATTAGAGGGGGAGGAAAGTGGTGTTTGTGTGTGTGTGTGTGAAGGAGGGAGGGAGGGAGAGTTTGTGCCTCTGTGTGTGTGTGTGTGTGTGTGTGTGTGTACGTACAAGTACCGCATATATGTGTGCATGTGTATGTGAATGTAGGTGCGTGCGTGTGTATGGAATTTATGTTCAGGACCCTTCTGTGTTTTGGCAGCGCTGTGAGGTCTGTGGGCAGAATAAGAATGCAGTGATAACAGAGGCGATATTTCAGCATGACCCCGGGTTGAGCCAAAAGCGGGTAGTGGCGAACAAGGTCAAAGAATTCTAAGGTGAGCGAGATTATGGCCAATTTTGAGTGGCCTCTTTTGACGCCCTTGTTTCATTAGTTAGAAAGTTAGTGTGGTGGTTGGGGAGGGTGGGGGAGGGATATGGGGGTATCTGCTAAATTGTAGGGGTGAAAATGCCTCGCTGCAAAAATAGAAACAGTCGGGAAATCGCCATTGTAGTGACTGAAGCAAATCTGGCCCCTAATCCTCTTACGCCTCCCGGGTTAAGCTGGTGTAATAGAGAGAGGAGGAAGAATAGAGGCACGAGGATAATTAGAAAGTCCTGCTTTGGACTTCATATCTCGCCTGTTATTTAAGCTACTGTGGTCATTTTTAGCTTCGTCCCCCCTTCCTTCCCTCGTTTTTCTTTCTCTTGTTATATTTCTCTCTCTCTCTCTCTCTCTCTCTCTCTCTCTCTCTCTCTCTCTCTCTCTCTCAAACAGGCTCTTGTGGACTCCCTCGAGTGTTACTCTTAAATCCTCCTTTTCTTTTCTTTTTCTCCCCCATCCCCTTCTAGAATCCCTTCCCCCTCACTTTTTCCCCTTTTCCCCTTTCAACGCAAGAATTTTCCCCTCTTTCTGGTCTTCATGGAGTCTCCCTAAAAGTCAGTTAAAACAAGAATCATGAAAACCGAAAAGTCTCAAATTCATCAAAACACTCAAAAAAAAAAAAAAGCCTGTTTCTCATAGCCATACAAATAACAATGTAAATAAAAAATAAAAAGGAAAAAGTGAAAATACCTAATGCATGACGGTAAAAAAATTAAGAAAAAAAATCAAATAAGCCCCTGGTCAGCCTCACTAGTACTAAAAATGACGAAAAATAGGGACAGAAAATTGCAAGTAAAAAAAAAAAAAGGAAAACCAAAGGAAGGGACGTGAGAAAATTTGAGAACCAAGAAAGCTTTGGACTCGACTTCATTAGCAGTACCCAGGCAGTCTCTCTCTCTCTCTCTCTCTCTCTCTCTCTCTCTATCTCTCTCTCTCTCTCTCTCTCTCTCTCTCTCTCTCTCTCTCACACACACACACACACACACACACACACACACACACACACACACACACACATCATGGCAAAGACAAATCCCCCAGGCGCCTCGGAAATTGGTGTGGGCGAAGATGCAGTACAAGGTCATATATCACTTTCACAAACCCGGTTAATTTCTCAAGGCGCTGGAGATGGTGATGGAGATAACGGTGGAGATAGTAGAGACAGTGGTGGAGATAGCAGAAGAGGTGGGGGTGGAGATAGGGGAGATTGTGGTAGCAGATGGTGGTGATAGTAGGGATGGTGGTTGGAGATAGCAGAGATGGTGGAGGTAGGGGAGATAGTGGGAGGAGACAGTGGTAATGGAGGTGATGGAGATAGGGCAGGCAGTGGAGATAGAAGTGGAAATAGCGGAGATAGTGTTGGCGATAATCATAGACAGTGGAGATATGTTGTTAATAGACAGAGGGTTATCATTATCATCATCATCATCATCATCATCATAAGCGTGGGTGGCGTCTGTTATCATCCTATGATGATCTTGGCCTCGGTGGGAGTTGAGGGAGTGTGGGAGTGGGAGTGGGAGTGGGAAGATAGAGTGGGAGATCGTATGTGGGAGTATTAGTGGGAGCTGAGCGTGGGAGTGGAGCAAGGGAGTAGAAGTTGATTATAAGAGGGAGAAATTGGGAGTTGACTGAGTGGGAGTGAGTGTGGGAGCGAGTGGGGGTGGCTGTGGAGATAGAGTGAAAGAGAAGAAAGGAGGTAGGATGTGGAAAACGGAGAGAGAGAGAGAGAGAGAGAGAGAGAGAGAGAGAGAGAGAGAGAGAGAGAGAGAGAGGTGGGAAGGGAAGAAAGATGGAGAGAAAGGAAGGAAGGTAGGAAGGAGGGAAGGCAGGCAGGGAATGGATACTATGGTTTCGCTTCTATATTAACTCTGAAATGTGAGAAGGAAGGAGGGAGAGAAGGAGGGAGGAGGTGAAGGAGGGAGAAAAGAGAGAGAAGGAGGAGGGGAAAGTGAAGGAAGGAAGAGGTGAAGGAGGGAGAAAAGAGAAAGAGAGGAAGGAGGAGGGGAACGAAAGAGAAGGAGGAGGTAAAGGAGGGAGAAAAGAGAGAGGAAGGAGGAGGGGAAGAGAAGGAAGAAGGAGGTGAAGGAGGGAGAAAAGAGAGAGGAAGAAGGAAGGGAAAGAGAAGGGAGAAGGAGGTGAAGGAGGGAGAAAGGAGAGAAGAAGGGAGACGGGGAAGAGAAAGAGGATGGGAGGGAAGGAACGAGGAAAGGAGGAGGTGAAAGAGGGAGAAGGAGGAGAAAAGGAAGTGGAAGATTGAGGGGGAAGAGGAGGGGAGAGGAGGAAAGGGAGACAAAATAAAAGAGGGAAGAAAGAAGATGGGAAGAAGTAAAGAAAAGAGGGAGGAGGTTGGAAGGAGGAGATAGAGATGAAAAGAGAGGGGCAGAGAAAAAGAGGAGGAGTTTGAAAGAGGGGAGAAGAAAGAGAGGGAAAAAAAAAAGAGGGGAAGAGAGAAGCGAGAGAATAGAGAGGACTTGGGAGGAGAAAGACAGAAAAAAGACAATCAGAAGGAAGGGTAGGAATGGGGGAAGGAAAACAAGGAAGGAGAGAGAGAGAAATAGAAGAAGAGATGAGAGAGGGAGAAGGGATACTGAGAGAGGGAGGAGGAAATTGGAGAAGGATGTAGGGAAGAAGAGAGGAAGGAGAGTGGGAGACAGGGGATATAGGAGGAGGAGAAGAAGAAAAAAAACTGAGAGAAAGGGTGCTTAAGGGAGGACTGAAGGAGAGCAATAGGGAAGTAGATATGGAAGAGAGAGAGAGAGAGAGAGAGAGAGAGAGAGAGAGAGAGAGAGAGAGAGAGAGGTGAAAGCAAGTGTGAGGTGAACGAAGGAGGAAGATGGGAGGAAGAGAAGAGGGGAGTTGAAATGAGTTGGGGAAGTTTAGGAGCGAGAGAGTGGATAGGGGGGAGAGGAGGGGGGGATGAGGAGGGAGAGAGTGGAGTAAGGGGAGGGGAAGAAGAGGGAGGGAGGGGATGGGTGGGGGCAACGAAGAGGATAGGGGAAGGGGAAGGGAGAGAGTGGGGGGAGAGGAAAAGGGATGGGAAGGGAGAGGGGTGAGGAGAGGGGAGGGAGGGGGTGATTGAGGAGTGAATGGTTAGTTATTACCTACGGAAATTGAGAGGGGAAGAGGTGAGAAGAGGGACAGGGGGAGGGGGAGTGGATGGGGAGAGAAGGGAGAGGGGAGAATGAAGGTGAAGAAAAGAGGAAGGGGGAAGAGGAGAGAAAGGGACAGGAGGAAAGGGAAGATGAAGAAAAAGAGGAAGGAGAGAGGGGAAGCGATGGGGGAGGGAAAAAGGGTGAAAGAATGAAGAGGGAAGGATAGGGGAAAAATGGGCTGGAAAGGATGATGAAAGGAGAGAGAGAGAGAGAGAGAGAGAGAGAGAGAGAGAGAGAGAGAGAGAGAGAGAGGTGATTATGAAGGAGGTTTGCAGGTGACAGGCACAAGAGAGAATTAAGGAGAAAATTAGATGGTGTGGAAGGAGAGGAGGAGGAGGAGCCGAAAAAAAAGGAGGAAAAAAAGAATGATAAACAGGGAAGAAGAGGAAGATAAAGAGAGGGAAAAATAATTTAATAAAGACAGAATAAAGAAAGTAGAGGATGATAAATGGGATGAAAGAGAGGCGAAGGAATGGAGCATCGAAAAGGGAAGAAAACAACTTAATGAAGAGGGAAGAAAAAGAGAATTTGAAAACGGAATAAAAAGCCAAGAAAAAGAGGAATAATCATGGCAGAGGAGAAAAAATGAGGAAGAGAGGAATGGGGAGAAATTGGGATAAAAAAAAGATTAATAAATGGTAAACGGAGATACCCAAGAATATGTGAAAAAATAAAGCGAGACACAAAGAAATATTTAAGATAGTAATGAGAAAAAAGTACGAAAAATAGAGAGGAAAAAAGTACATACAGGATACAAAAGAGAAAATGCAAGAGAGAAAAAAAAAAGCACAAGATACAGGAGTGGGAGAAAATTAGGGAAAATACAAGAGAGAGAAGAAGAAATATAAAAGAAACAAGATAAACAAATACAGAAAATGAAAGAGAGAAAGGAAGACATGCACACGATACAAAAGAGAAGAGAAAATCTAAGACAATAGAAGAAATACAAAAATACGAGAGAAAAAATAATGTAAAAACGAGAAACGAAGAAAGATAGAAAACAAGTATAATAAGTGAAAGGACCCTAATTCCTCAAGGGGCAGAGGTGAGTTGAAGCCAGGTGTGAGGAGTAATGAGGAAGACACACCTGACAGGGAGGTGATTAAAGACGACAGGTGACAATGGAGCAGGGTATTTACTGAACTGGAAGGGAGAGGGGATGTAGGGGCGGCCAAGGAGAGAGGTGGGGGAGAGGGGAGAGAGTAGGAGAGGTGATGGAGTGAAGTACAAAGGAGTACAAAGGAAAGCAAATAGCAACAGACCTTAAGGTCCTTTCGAGGCTGTTTGTTACAGAGTAGACTATGACTACGAGATCTAAGGATGAGATGTGGAAATGAGGAGGGGAGAGAGGAAGAGAATTGGTGAGGAAAGGAGGAAGTGAAGTGATGGGGAGGAGAAAATGGCAGTGATTGTGAGGGGAGTAGGGAGGGTTGAGGAAGAGTAAGAAAGAAAGGAAAAGAAAGCAAGAGGAAGCAGACACCTGGTTTGGAGTTATTAAGGGTGATAGGTGACAAGGGAGAAGGGTGTTTAATGAGCTGGCAGGGAGAGGGATGCAGGGAGGGGTGAGGGAGGGGAGAGTGAGAGGAAAGTTGGATGTGAAGGCATGAGGACAGATTGGAGACAAGAGATATATGGACGAAGGAGGGACTAGGGGAGATGATGATGGTGATATGGGGAGGAGAAGAGATGCAGGGGAGGGAGAAGGGAGAAGAAGGAGAGGATGAGAGGAAGATGTGATGTGAAAGACTGGAGACAAATGTGGGACGAGAGGAAAGTAGAGAAAG
>NC_137042.1:12075364-12095364 GCF_032717465.1 Coenobita brevimanus
TACCTGTGTGTGTGTGTGTGTGTGTGTGTGTGTGTGTGTGTGTGTGTGTGTGTGTGTGTGTGCATTTTACCATAATGGGTTTTGCGTGTTTTAAGTGGAAACTTTACACCCTCATTACATAAACGTAATTACGTACGTGGCAGTAAAAACTAACGCCATCTTTCTCGCCACACACACACACACACACACACACACACACACACACACACACACACACACACACACACACACACACACACACACACACACACACACATCCACCCACCCACTCACACCCCCACACATCCACCCCTCCACCCACATCCCCACACATCCACCCACCCACCTACACCCCCAGAAATCCACCTACTCACACCACCACACATCCACCCCTCCACCCACACCCCCACACATCAACCTTCCCACACAAAATCAAACAGAACCCACAAGCCAACCCTCCCCCACCACCACACCACCAACAACTTCGAACATTTTCATTACTCTGCGCCTGTAAATCGTTGCTGGCTCCCAGGGAATTATTATTATTACGAGTATTGGCCGCCACCACAATATATATATTCAACACATAAACATTTCCAGCCCAGGACCCCGTAAACCTGCTCCTCTCCCCTCGCTCTCTTCCTTTCCCCTCCCTGCTCTCTTCTCCCCTTTTCTCCATACCCCTCTCCTCCCTCAGGCCTTTTCCTCTCTTCACTGTTCCTCCCTTTCCTCTCTTCTTCACAGCCCTTCCTTCGCTTTCTTTCTACTGTTTCCCTCCATTGTTCTCTTATTTCCCTCCTTCCCTTTCATCCTGTTCCCCCATTCGTTCTGTTTCCTTCACTATCCCCTCGCTTCTTTCCCATCCCTACTCATTGCTATATCTTCTCTTCCATTTCTCCCATTACCATCTTTTGTTATTTCCTTATCGCTCTTCCTTGCTGTCTCATTCCTTTCCTTTCCTCTGCTACACTGTTGCTTTCCATTCCCTTGCATTTATTCCCTGATTTCTTCCCCCTTTCCCTTTACTCATTGTCCTCTATTCTTGCACTTCTGAGCCTCTTTTCCTGCCTCGTTTTCTCTCCTCATTCTTTTCTCTACTCCTAACTCCCTTCCCTCACCCCTGTCCCCTAAACCTTTCCTCACCCCTACCATTCACTTCTCCTCACCATTTTTTCCTCCTTCCTCCCTTGCCCTCTTCCTTCACTTCCATCTTCATTCATTTCTGTCCTCATCCCTTCCCTGCCTGTCTTCACCTTCATCAATCACCTCTCTACCCTTTTCTGCACTCTCCTGTCCCTAATGCGGTTTACTATATTCTTCCCTTTCTCGCGGTCATTCATTCTCTACCATTGTCTTCTTTACCCCATTCCTCTCACTCTCCATTCTTCATCCCTCCATTTCTCCGCCACCCCTTCCTTCTTCCCCCTTCACTACCTCCCCTTCTGTCTTTATCTCTCTTTCCCTCCCTCTTCGTCCCCCTTCCTTTAAGGAGAAAACATCGTAAGGACGACTAGATCTGATGCCTTTGCTTTCCTTTGCACTCCGTCATCTTGCCTTCCCCTTATATCCAGCCCTTTTCTTTCACTTCCTCCGTCCCCTTTTTCCTCAGTTCCTTAACCCTTCCTCCCTCCATCACCCCTGTCCCTCTATCCCTCCATCCCTCTAGCCATCACCCACACTTTAAACTGGAGAGGCAGGAATTGAAAAAAAGTGAGAAGCGTGGAATCGGGAGGATGTGTTATGGTGTGTTGGTATGTAGGACACACACACACACACACACACACACACACACACACACACACACACACACACACACACACACACACACACACACACACACACACACACAAATTACACCAGCTATTAAACAATTACGATGAATTCCAAGACATTGAAAATATCAAGCGTCTTGGCCTCATCCCAAATACAGGTGTATACTCAACGCCGCAAATATGTATGTTTCGTAATACATATATACATATAAGTGTATACCAAGAGAGTATCCATATAGGAATATTTATATTTATTTACGTAAAAACAGGAACATAGACAAGTTTAGAGAGAGAGAGAGAGAGAGAGAGAGAGAGAGAGAGAGAGAGAGAGAGAGAGAGAGAGAGAGAACTGCCCCGTCCCATCATAATAAACACGGCTTACGAAACCAGACATCCCCATGCAGTCTTTGAACCACTTTCGGCGAGCTTTGAACTCTTGCGGGACTTTAAACTCTTGCGGGGCTTTGAACTCTTGCGGGGCTTTGAGCTCTTGCGGGGCTTTGAACTTTTGTGGGGCTTTGAACTCCTGTGGGGCTTTGAACTCCTATGGATGGTTTTGAACTCCTGTCAAGGCTTTGAACTCCAGTGGATAGCTTTGAACTCCTGTCGAGGCTTTGAACTCCCTTGGATGACTTTGAACTCTTGTTGGGGTTCTTAACTACTATGGTGGCTTTGAACTTTTATAGTGAACACGTATGATTGGCTTTGAACAATTGCTTTGGACAACAGTGGGTGGCTTTGAACTACTGTGGGTGGCTTTGAACTGTTTTTTTTTTTTTATCCACCATGTCCTTTATTTATTTATTTATTTATTAATCTTTATTTTTTTTTTTTAGCTTTCTGCTCCTATTAGTCAATTTTATGTACTTATTTTTTTTGAGTCCCCAAGTAGCGTATGGGTTAAGGATTAGTATTATTTTGTGTGTGTGTGTGTGTGTGTGTGTGTGTGTGTGTGTGTGTGTGTGTGTGTGTGTGTGTGTGTGTGTGGTAGAGCATGTTGGTTTATATTTTCCTTATCTGATTAAAAGGACACCAACATCATGTCCTAATTCTACACTGCTCCTTGTCCCTTTCCATCCTTCTTACTCCTCTTTCCTCTTGTGCCCTCTTTTCCCTCATCGTTTCCCCCTCTTTTTCCTCTTCCTCCGCCCCCCTCTTCACCTCCCCTCCTCTTTTAATGACTCGTTTTTTTCCCCTCGTCTCCTCGTAGCATTTTTTCTCTCCAACTCTTTTTCCAATTTCTGCTTTATGCACCTACCTCCCCCCCTCTCCCTCTCCCTCTCTCTCTCTTTCTCTCTCCCGAGGTGAATAAAATCGTCCTGAGTTAGCGAGAATATGAGGTTGTCTGAAAATAGCGCTCCACTGGCCGTTCACTTGGCTCAGTCTGCTGGTGTGGGCGTGGGTGTGGCAGTGGGAGTACGAAGTGAGGGATGGATACCGCTAACGCTGATTGAGCCGTCCCCACAAATAAATAAATAAATCACCAAACGGAGTGGAAGTGTAGTGTTATATATGAATCACCCTATATGATGGTAAAGCACGTCGTTGTACCGAAGGGGTTAACGAGAGAACAGAGAACAAATGAGCAAGAACAGAAGCCAAGTTAACGAGTATGGAAGAGTTAACGAATATTGGTTGACGAATATGGGAAGATTTTGACAAGGATAGTTAAACGAATGTAGGAAAACAAGAAAGAAAACAGGCAAGCTGAGGTTAACGAGTGTGAGAGAACAGATAACACAGTGAACAAGCGCAGATTAACGAAGGGGAGAAATTAACGGGCCTACCAGCTGAGGTTAACGAGTGTAAGAAAATAAAAAGGGAACATAAGACCAAGCACACACGTAGAGGTTAACGACAAGATTAACGAGAGTAAGAGACCAAATTAACAAAAAACAAGGGAACGTTAACAAGCACACAAGCAGGGGTTAACGCGTATAGGGAAACACGGCTAATGAGGAAAGGGAACACGATTAACGAGTAAAGAGAACAGATGAACTCAAGAGAACATTTTAACAAGCATACAAGCAGAGGTTAATGAGTAGCAGAGAACAGATTAGCAAGCACAGGAGCAGCAAAGGCTAACGAGGAGAACAAGGGCCGGTTAACGAGTGTGTGAGGACAGGTTAATGAGTGCTTGAAGGCGGAGGAGGGGGAGGAAGAGAGTGGGAAGGGAGGGACGGAGGAATGGAGAAGGGGAGGGGGAAGGCGAAGAGGGGAAAAATGAAAACTGGAATGAGGGGAAAGGGGAGAGGGGGAGATCGGAGAGGGGTGATGAAGAAAGGAGGGGAAGAGAGGGTGGAGAGAGGGAGGGAAAAGAGGAGGAAGAGAGGGTGGAGAGGGGGATGGGAAGGAGGGGGAGGAAGAGGAAGAGAGGGTAGAGAGGGGGAGGGGGAGGGAGGGAAAGAGAAGGTGGAGAGGGGGAGGGGAAGGAGGGGGAGAAAGAGAGGGTTTAGAGGAGGATGGGAAGAGGACAAATACATGAGGTGAGGGAGAAGGGAAGGAAAGGGGAGAAGAGAAAGGGGAGAGGAGAGTAGGAGGAGAAGGGGAAGGTATAAGTAAGAGTGAGGATGAGAAAGGAAGAGGAGGAATGGAGTGGACAGGTACGGTTGGAAGAATTACGAAGGGAATGAGAGAGAGAGGGGGGAAGGGAGAAGGGGAGGGGTGAGCGGAGTGGATAAAAGAGGGAAAGGGAGAGGGATGGATGTGGCAGTAGGAAAGAAGAAAGATAAAGAGAGAGAGAGAGAGAGTAATGAGGAAAGATGAGAAAAGACAGGGAAAAGAGTAGAGAGGTGTGAGTAGGTGAGAGGAGGAGGAGGAGGAGGAAGGGAAGGAGAGGAGAGAGGAGGAGAGAGAAAGGAGGGTGAGAGAGCAAAGGCATGGGGCTCAAAAGGAAGTGAGAGGCATAGAGAAAGGGAAGAGGGGAGAAAAAAAGCACTCAAAAAACGGAGGGGAATGGGAGTGGGAGGAGAGAAGGGGGAGTAGAGGGGAGGGGAGGGGGAGGGGAGGAGGAGATTGAGGGGGAAGGGAGGGGGAAGGGGAGGAGGTGGTAGTAGTTGCCTGTGCCTGTAATTGGTTGAGTGGGTGAGTACTTAATGAACGAGCTGGGATGATGAGGAGAGAGGGAGGGAGGCTGGAGGGGAGGGGGAAAGAGGAGGAGGGAGAGAGGAGGGAGACGGAGACGGAGACGAGAATGGGGGAGGGAATGGGAAAGAGCACAAAGGAGTACAAAGGAAAGCAAACAGCAGCAGACCTTATGGTCCTTTCGAGGCTGCTTGTTACAGAGTAGAATATGACTGCAAGATCTAATTCTACATGCTGAAGGCTAAGGCATGCAGCATGCAAAAACTGACGTGGAAATTTCATAGGAAAGACTGAAAAGGTAAAGTTACGTTCTGTAATACCTTATTTATATGATACCAGTTTGAATAACCTGGAAAAGAAAGTAGTAAAGTAAAATGAATAATCAAACAATAAATAAGACACGACATTATGTACGGGTGCATTGAGTTAACGGAGCGTCTGTAGACACAGGGTGGAAATTGCACAGTGTGGATGTTCAGGGGTGGTGTGGCAGCTTTGCCTGGCGCTTTTAAGGTAGGCAGCAGTCAATCAGGCCCCAGCTCCGTTCACTCACTGAGACAAGAAACTCTCCCATTTGGGACAAGTACACAAGTTACCTCCTGGTCACTTAACTAACAGGGACCCTCAGTGATCCACAGCCCATCACAGGTCGAAAGTATGAGTAGTGACCGTTAACTCAGGGCTGTCTGTGCAGATCCTAGTCTGTGCTTATACTATATTTGCATTTAATAAATTGATCCCAGGCTATGAATTATATACATACATACATACATACACACATATAAATAAATAAATAAATAAATATAGATAGATAGATAGATAGATATAAAGTGTTTTATTCAGGAGTAAACATGTTAAGCTGGGGGTTAGACGACGGAAACTTAGCGACCTTTAAAGGTTAGTTCTGTATTACAATTTACTACACTGGAGGGCAATTTATTCCATATATTTACAACTCTGTTAAAGAAGAAATGCTTAGCTTCATGCGACTGGAATCGTTTGCCAATTATTTTATGCCCATTGCCTGTAGTATAATTCGAGTGATCAACTATGAAGTATTGATCGACAGCCATGTTATCTTGTCCACTGAATATTTTGAATACTTGAGTTAAATTTCCTCGTATCCTCCGTTTAGTTAGGGTAAAGAGATTCGGGGCTTCTAAACTTTCCGAGTACGGTTTATTTCTCGATCCAGGTATCATCTTTGTCATCCTTCGCTGTATTCTTCAAGTTTCTTCATATCCTTTTTATACTACGGTGACCTAAATTGAACACAATACTCCAAGTGCGGGCGTACTGAGGAATTATACAAAAGGGAGGACGATATTATCGAATTTATATTCAAATGCTCTTGCTGTGAATCCAGTCAGGTTATTGGGAGACGAGGGAGGGGGGGAGGGGGGAGGGAGATGAGGGAAAAAAAATCTGGGCTGGTAAAAAATACGAGATAAATAAGAGAGACGGATGTGGAGGATAAAGAAAACGAGGCCATTGGCACCGGAATATCCCGCTAGTCACGAAGAAGTGCCATGGAAAGGGTGTAGAGCCTTTGTATCCTCATTGTCCCTGAACTACTTGGGAAAAATAAGAAAAGGGTGGAAAAAGCGAAAATCTCCCAAAAATATTTGTGGGAATTTTCGTCCTTTTAAAATGCCTATTCCCCGTAGTTCACTTACGAAATAAAAGTACTGCTACTCTGCGTCCTTTCCGTAGCGCTTCTTCGTGACTAGCTTCATATCCTCGTGTTAAATTCTAGTTCCAGATAAGCATTAAGATGTAGAGATGGCAATTTTAGGCCAAATTAAGATAGAGTGTATTCATAGGTTAAGGTTAATTATTTTGTCACCACACCTGGTTGACGTCACAAGAGTCCACCAATCGCGTGTGGTCTAATCCGTGACGTCACAAGAGCCGACCAATCGCGTGTGCCCCTTACCCGTGACGTCACCTGAGCCGACCAATCGCGTGTGCTCCTTACCCGTGACGTCACGTGAGCCGACCAATCGCGTGTGCCCCTTACCCATGACGTCACATGAGCCGACCAATCGCTTGTGCCCCTTATCCGTGACGTCACAAGAGCCGACCAATCACTTGTACTCCTTAACTGTGACTGCAAAAGAACTGACCGATAATGTGTGTTCTGATCCCTAACGTCACTATCGGTCACGTTATCTCCTCCGTGACGTCACAAGAACCGACCAATCACGTGTTGTTTCTTCCATGACGTCACAAGATCCGACCAATCACGTGTGGTCTCTTCCATGACGTCACAAGATCTGACCAATCACGTGGCTGATTCGCTAACTAATGAGGCGGAAGAGGTAACGAAGGGGAAGAATGGAGGGAGGGAGGGAGGGAGGGAAAGGAGGAGGAAGAGAGAAAAAATGGACGGGAAGAAGATGAAAAAGAGTGGGCTCAGGGAGGGGTAAAGGAGGAAGAGGACGAAGAAAGAGAAAGATATACAGAGAGAGAGAGAGAGAGAGAGAGAGAGAGAGAGAGAGAGAGAGAGAGAGAGAAACGAGAGTATAGAAAGAGAAGGAGAGAGGAGAAAGGAGGGGAAGAGATTTATACCTGCTAAGTTTTGGCTCAGGGAAAGTAAATCAGGAAGAGAGAGAGAGAGAGAGAGAGAGAGAGAGAGAGAGAGAGAGAGAGAGAGAGAGAGAGAGAGAGAATGTCCGCGTTTCTGTAAGGGACAGGACAAAATTCCCTCAATCTATTCTCTGTCTCTCTCTTTCCCTCCCTCCCCATCTCTCCCTCCTTTCCTCCTCATCTTTCTCGCCTTCCTTCTCTCTTCATCTGTCTTTCTTCTTCCTTTCCTCCCTTCTCTATTGTCCCTCCCTTCCTCCTTTCTCCGTCTCTCCTTTCTTTTTTTTTGTCTTCTGTTTCTTCGTCTCTCCCACATCTCTTCACCTCTCTTTCTTCCCTACTTATCCTCTCTTTCTTCCCTACTTATCCTCTCTTTCTTCCCTACTTATCCTCTCTTTTCTTCCTTTCTTCCCCTTTCTTCATCTCTCCCTCTTTCCCTTCCTCATATCTTTTCTCCCTCTCTCTTCCGTCACCGTCCTTTCCCTCACGAACAGTTTCAACTCTCTCTCTCTTTCTCTCTCTTCGTTCCCACTGTTTCACAAAGCATAAACATATTTCTGAGAATTTTTATGCTGCGAGATTAAATTGTTCCTGATGTCGACATAAAAACATTCAAATATTCTCTGTCTGTCTGTCTGTCTGTCTGTCTGTCTGTCTCTGTCTCTCTCTCTCTCTCTCTCTCTCTCTCTCTCTCAATGGCGAGGGAAGTTATAGAGATAAATCAGCCAATTAAAAGGAATTTTGAGGTAAACGCTGAAGGGAGGAAAGAAGAGAGGAAGAAGAGACGGAGATGACGACTTGCTCTGGGAAGAAAAGAGGAGGGGGAGGAGGAGGAGAGGAGCAGTAGGAGATTATGGAGAAGCGAGAGGAAGAATCTGAGGAGGAGAAGAAGTAGGGAGGAGAATAAGAGTAGGAAGAGGAGGAGGTAGAGGAAAAGTGAAGAGGAGAGCAGGAAGAGGAGGAGAAGGAAGGAGAGAAGGAATAGGATTAGGAAAAGTAAGGAGTAATAGCAGTAGGAGGAGAAGTAAGGAGAACAGTAGGAGCAAGAGTAGGTGGAGGAGAAGCAAGGAGAAGTAGGAGTAGGAGGAGAAGCATGAAGAAGAGGAGTAGAAGGAAGAGGAGATGAAAATAAGGAGGAGGAGAAGGATTTGAAGAAGCAACCTAACTTTGACTTTGACTCGTGACCTTGACCTTACACGGATCTCCACCAAAACGGAATCCATTCTTCACGAACCCACACAAAGTCAACCTGCCAAGCTCATGGCGGATTAGGTAGTGACGAGATATTACATACATACATACATAAATTACATGCATACATCGGTTACATACATAGGCAGCATACATACATACATATAAAATGTGTAACAGATTTTTCCATCTTCTAACGGGGTCTTTTTCGTGATCCTGCGCTTCTTCTTCTTCTACTTCTTCTAGCTTGAACGTAAAAGTCTCAGGGCTTAGCTTAATCTCATTAGGACTCTTGCAGGTTTTCCAACTTTCTTACAGGGTCTGTTTCACTTCGCTTCATCATCATCATCATCATCATCATCTTCATCATCTTCATCATCATCATCATCGTCATCATCATCATCATCATCATTACCATCATCATCATCATCATCATCATCCTCACTCACCACCCCCACCATCACCAATCAGTCATCAATCAATCAGTCACCAGTTAAATCTCATCAGTCATTCATCGTCAGTCCAATCAATCAGTCATCATCATCATCATCATCGCTTCTCTCTTTCCCACACCCAGGACCCAATAACTTAAAACATCTCTCTCGTGTTTTGCCTTCCAGATCCTCCACATCCATTTCTATCCATATGAGAGCAGGTGTGGGGCTGTGGAGAGGACCAACGCACACCCTACACTCAGCATCCCGCCCCCTCCTTCAACTGGTAAGCTATCTATCTATCTATTGCCTGACGCCATAATCCCTTACGGGGTGGCCATTTGACTCTGAGTTATTTGTTTTACAGGGAGAGGCACTAACCCTCCACCAACCCACTTGACACGTAGATAGCACGTATGGTTTGGTTATATGGTTACCACCCAACGTTGTACATGGTTTCTTGGCATACAGGAAACCGTTTGGCTTGTCACTCAGTGTAAAGCCACCTGTAACGGAAAGAAAAGCAATAAGTAGTGACAGGAGAGATGGGAGAATTGTCTAAAAATTTTGCACCTGTCTTCTTTTTCTGTTTTATTTTCTACCTGTTCTCTTTTTCCGATTTTTTACCTGTTTTTTTGTTATTTTTTTACTAGTTTTTTTCTGATTTTTTACCTGTTTTTTCGATTTTTTTGTTGTCTCTGATTTTTTACCTTTCTTTTTCATATTTTCTACCTGTCTTCTTTTTCTTATTTTTTTACCTGTCCTCGTTTTCTGATTTCCTGACGTGTCTTCTTGTCCTGATTTTTTTACTTCTCCTTTTTCTGACTTTTTACTTGTCTTTTTCTCATTTTCTACCTGTCTTCCTTTTCTCATTTTTTACGTGTGATTTTTTCTGATTTTTCACCTGCCTTTCGTTCTGATCTTTCGCCTGTCTTCTTTTTTTTATTTTTTCTTGCCGTCTTTCTTCCCTCATTAGGTATAGAGTAGTTATCCCGTTTCCTGAGACCCAGCTTTCCCCCCCATACAACAAAAGGTGGCTCGTATTCTTAGCATATCGCTTTTCTTCGTCTCTCCTTGTCCACCTTCTCCACATACCCCTTTATAACTCTGATTATCCTCAGTTACTCTCCATCAGTACAGTCATCCATGGAACTTAGATTTGGCTATTAAATTTACTCTAGCTAACTTCTAACTCTGACACCTGTAATCTAACTCTAGACGATTTTACTTCTTACTAGAAAACCGTCTGTGGTCTTGGGGTTTAAAATTACTGCATTCTCCTTATGACTTCTTACACTCCTTAACTAAAAATTCTTGTACTATTACACCGACTTAGGAGAGAGAGAGAGAGAGAGAGAGAGAGAGAGAGAGAGAGAGAGAGAGAGTGAGAGAGAGGTGGTAGAGTAATACATTCTTTCCGTAGCACTTCTTCGTGACTTGCGCCATAACGTAGTGAAGGTTTCCGTCTTTTTGCATCATGTCGTAGCTCGATGATAGACGATACATCCATTCCACAGCACTTCTTCGTGACTAGCGCTATGCGCTCCCTCCTGTAACAGCTCATGATGCTAGATGAAGTGATGCCAGTTTTAGGCCAAGATGAAGTGAAAAGAGTAAAATAATTCACAGCAAAAATAAATGCCAATAAATACATAAATTACCTCATCAACCCAAACGCATAAATTCATTTGCTCTTGCCACCTCCAGACGATTTTATTCAGCTTAGAAATGGTAACTTGTACTAAAGGGATTAATGAAGGCTGTATCTAACCCCTCCAGTCCGAAAAGCCTCCCCTAAGCTGAATAAAATCGTCTGAAGGCATGAAATATACAGTAAATCATTATGGAGAGAGATGGTCAGTAGTTCCCGCATTCTCCCTCCAACTTCTCAGCCAAAATTCTTGTACCAATCCAAGAACTTCAGTCCAAAAAGCGAAATCCCAGTAAGAAATTCCGAAGATTCTGGCCGAAGAATAATGACGGGTGACTAATAATCCACCGCCAAAAAAGGAAAAGAAAAAAAGAAAGAGAGAAAAAAAGAACTCCCGCAGAATTAAAACTCGAAGTAAAGTCTTTTGGGATTCTGAAACACCATGGAGGAAACTTTTGGAGGCCGGGGAAAGAAATCGTGAGCCCCCGGAGGCATCATCACCATCATCATCATCATCATCATCGTCGTCGTCGTCGTCGTCGTCGTCGTCGTGCCTCTGGCAGGCTCGATTATCTGGTTTTTGATTGGCTGGGGGGGAGGCGCGCGTCATCTGTCTCCACCAATGGCGTTCTTTGGCTCAGCTGATGAATGGGGACGCTGCCTTTCTCTTTGGCTATCTCTTTTTCTCTCTCTCTTTTTTCTGACTTGCTGTGATTATTCTCTCTCTCTCTCTCTCTCTCTCTCTCTCTCTCTCTCTCTCTCTTTCCAAGAAAGAGATCGTTTTTGCAGCAACTTTAAGATATACTGTTCTGTTTTCTCATGGAGTTAAGATGCACCGTAGCACGTGTCCCTTACCGAATTATTTCTTCATACGGCACCTTCCTATTATCTAGTATTTTTTAATAGCTATGGTCTATACCGAAGAAAATACAGAAAAGAGTATTAAGGTGTCGAAAGTAAAATAAATCGCTAGAGAACAGGTGCCAGGGGAAAATCGTAAAGTCTTCAGTATTCGACCTGTGTTTTAATTAAGCCGTGGTCGTTGTTCATGATGTAAAACACACACACACACACACACACACACACCATAGTTTCCATTCACCCAAACACTCACTCTCCAACATCCCCACCACAAATCATCCCACACCCCTATTTTAGCACCGTAAACCCCCCACAAAAAACCCACAGCATATAAAGCCACTCCATCGCCCCGAACAAAGGCCCCGGAAAAAGCCTGTAATCCAGCAAACAGGAAAAGGCGAGCACCCCAAAGGACCAGTGGATATCTAATAAAGTGCCCCATAAATACGCTGTCGCCTATCCCATTTTCTCTCGCACCTCTGTCTTGCTGTTTGTCTCTCATCTCATCTCTCTCTCTCTCTCTCTCTCTCTCTCTCTCTCTCTCTCTCAACATTAAAATACAGTGTGTCATAGAGTCAGTAAGCTTCACGTTTTCTACTATTTTTTGACCCATATTGTCAGGCTGTTCAGGCTCTGCTGTCTTCCATGAAAAAAAAAAAAAAATCGAGTATAAACAGTGAAAATATAGAGTAGGAATACAGTATATACAGTGGAGATGTGTAGACAGTGAAAATATAAACAGTGATTAAAATGTAAAAGTATGTGCAGTGACAATATCTATCTCTGTCTATCTGCTTGTCTCTATGTCTGTCTGTCTTTGTATCTATGTATGTATCTATCTATGTGTGTCTATTCATGTGTCTGCCAGTCTCAAAATCTCCCTATATATCTGTCTGTGTATACATAAAAACCATAAACAGTGAAAATGTTGAGTAAATCTGTATAAATCGATAATATATACACCAACTATATCCACAGATATAATAAAAAAAAATATATTGCAGAAAGTACCAGTATATGTAGTGAAAATGCATAGTAAATACAGAGTAGAAATATACACAATGACAACAGAAACGCAGCAAAAAAACATGAAAAGTCCCCAGAAGCCAGACGTCGCCTTTATTTGCACCGAAAATCGCCTGGATCTTTTCTTGAATCATCCCGTGAAGAAAGATGTAATTAATAACAGTGGCCAGGAATAGAGTGTCGAGGTTGATTTATTTTGTGAGGTGCAAGGGGGAGACATTTTGAGTGATCTTGGCGAGCTGGTGCTTCAATAAAAAAAGAAAAAAAAAAGGAAGGAGAAAAAGGCGAGGGTCGTCAATGTAGTGATATTATTTGCAGAAGTGATGACAGTGGAAGTGATGGTGATGATGATGATGGTGGTGGTGGTGGTGGTAGTAGTTAGAGTTGTTGATGATGATGATGATGATAGTGATAGAGTTGATACTAATGATGCTTGTGGTCATGATGATGATGACCAGAATGAAAGTGATTGATAATGTTCATGGCAGTAATGGGAACACTGTTAACATATTCAGCCTGGCAATACTGATCATTATACAAGTAAATTTGATCTTTCTTTACACAATCTCTCTCTCTCTCTCTCTCTCTCTCTTTCTCCATTATCTTCAACTCGCCGTTTTTTCGCCATCGCCTACTAATCCCCCCATTTACATGCTCTTTACCCCCTTCCCTCTTTCCCCTCCCCCTCCCTCTCCGCTCCCCCCCACCTTCCTGTCCTCCCTTCCCCCTTCCCACCCTCCTGGTCTCCCCTCTCCCTCCCCCACTCTCCTATCACCTCTTCTGCTTCCTCCCATTTACATGCTCTTTCTCCTTTATTCCCTCGCCTTCCCCTCCCCCGCCCCCTCCCGCTTCCCCCCCTCTCACCATCCACTCCCCATCTTCCTATTCTCCCTTTCCCTTCCCCTTCTCCCCCAGCCTCCATCCCTCCTTCCCCTTGCCTTCACCACTCCCTCACCCTTTCGGTCCCCCATGTTTCCTTCCTTCCCCCATACTCTCTCCCCTTCCCTCCTTCCTTCCTTCCCCCATACTCTCTCCCCTTCCCTCCTTCCTTCCTTCCTCTCTTACCTTCCCTCCCTCCCTCCTGCCTCTCTTACCTTCCCCACCCTACGACGACCCCACCACGACTTGCACGACCCTTCTCACTACTGATCACGACCCCCTACACGAGTTCTTCACGACTATTCCAATATCACTGTGTCTGTCTGTCTGTCTGTCTCTGTCTGTCTGTCTGTCTCTGTCTGTCTGTCTGTCTTCTGTCTCTGTCTCTGTCTCTGTCTGTCTCTCTCTCTCTCTCTCTCTCCTTTTACTGTTCGCTCCCCCATTCTCTCCCTTTCACGGCCTCCCTCCCCCTTTCTCTCCCCATTCTTCCAGTCCACGACCCTTCTTTCTGCCCACTCTTCCCTTTTTCCCTCGCTGTCTCCCCTCCTCTTCCCTCCCCTCCCCTCCCCTCCCCTCCCCCCCCGACCCCACGTTTCATTATCTTCTCACGCGTGAAAAAATAAAAGGGAGTGAGAAGTCATTTGCAAGCCCTCACTCCCCCCATCCCTCCCCTTTCCTCCCCTTCCCTCCCCACCTCCCACACTTCCCTCCCCTTCCCTCCCCACCTCCCACACTTCCCTCCCCTTCCCCCCCCACCTCCCACACTTCCCTCCCATCTCTGTGCGTCTCCCCTCCTCCCCTCTTCGTCTCTCTCCTCCCCTCCGCATCCCCTCCTTACCACCCTGTACGACCTCCTACGACTCCCGTAAGGGATATTTCCTTCTCTCTTAAGTAATGAAAATAGATAGATAAATGGATAGACAGAGATAGATAGATAGATAGATAGATATGGAGGAGGCTGACTGTATTTTATCATTCCTTTCTTCACCCCTCTCTCCTCTACACACAGCCATCTCCTCCCCTCACGACCCCCTCCTACGACCCCCTCCAGACACTCACGACCCTTTCCTCCCCTCCACGACCCCTCAGACGACTCCCATAAGCCTTATTTCCCTCTGAACATGAGGAAAAAAGGAGTGTAAGGTTGGATACATTTCTCTCTCTCTCTCTCTCTCTCTCACGGCCTTCCACGACCCTGTACGACCCTTCCCTCCCATCTCACGACCCCCACAAGACTCATTTTCATTTTAGCGTCTGGCAGAGAGAGAGAGAGAGAGAGAGAGAGAGAGAGAGTGAGAGGGAGAGAGGGGGGTGGGAAAGTAAATGTTTTCCATCTCCTTCCTCCCCCTACCTCTCCCCTTCAGACTTCCCTTCCTTCTTCCCTCCCTTCTTCCCTTCCTCCCTCCTTCCTTCCCTCCCTCCCTCCCTCCCTTCACGACATCGCAAAGGCCGATTTTCCCCCCAGCGTCCATAGATAAATAAAAAAATAGATAAATAAATAAATAAATATAAAGAGTGGCTGTCTATAACTTATGACCTTTGGAATCGCCCCATCTCCCCCTCCTTCCCTCCCCCCTCCCCCTTCCCCTCTCACGACCCCTTCTTTCTCCTCCCCAACCCCTCACGACCCTCCCCTTCCCCTCCACGATCTCTCACGACCCCATCTTTCCCCTCCACGACCCTCCACGACCTTTCTTTTCCTCTCCACCACCCCTCACAACCCATTTTCCCCTCGACAACTCATCACGACCGCTTTTTCCCCTCCACGACCCCTCACGGCCCATCCTTTCCCCTCCTAACCCCCCACGACCTTTCCTTCCAATCCACGACCCCGCCACGACCCTCTCACGACCCTTTCAAGCCTCATTTTTTTTGTTTCCCGACGTATAGAAAAGAATTGAAGGGGGTCTGTAGGAAAGTGTATGAAGGGGTAGAGGGGTAGGGAGGGAACATAGGGGTGCGGGTAGGGGGATATAAAGGCGAGGGGGAAGGAGAATTCACAGGGGGACAGGGAGGATAGATAGGGGGACAGGGAGGATACATATGGTGGACAAGGAGGGTACATAGGGGGACAGGGAGGGTACATAGGGGGACAGGGAGGGTACATAGGGGGACAGGGAGGAAAAAAAGGGGAGGAGGGCAGGTGTCAACACGTCTCCCTGGTCACATTATTTAGCCTACCGCACTATGACCCTTACTCCTGACTCTCTCTCTCTCTCTCTCTCTCGTCAATCTTGCACATGCTTTTTCTTTTTTGTTATTTCCTTTGTGTTTGAGAGGTATATGAGGGAGGGGGGGGGTGACTTGGGGGGATGGTAGTCAAATGGTGGGTGACAGAGCGACTTGGAGGCGTTTTGTCTGCGGCCACCCTTTGCGGGATTAGGGCGTCGGGCTATAGATAGATAGATAGTTTTGTCTTTTTTTTCGTCTCGTATTTTCTTGCCCCTATTTTCACATGTTATTCTTTACGTCTATTCATATTCTTCACTTTTCTGGTCAACATTCTTTCAATTTTTTTTTAAGTGTGCGATAGGATTTTCATTGTATTAATTTTGCTTCATTATAATCTTTTTGTCGAAATAGCTAGCCAGAGATAAACAGGTAATAGATTGATGGATAGATAGGTAAGTTGGTAGGTAGATAGATAAATATATATGTAGAAAGACACTGACAGTTCGGTAAATGTATAGTTAGGATGAAAGACATAGGTATACAGATAGATAGATGGATGATAGATAGGTAGATAAATTGATGGATAGGTGAACAGGTAGAAAGACTGACAGAGGTAGGTGGATGGATAGATGGACAGGTAGATAGATAGATAGATAGATAGATAGATAGATGGATAGATAGATAGGTAGGTAGATAGACAGATACATGGATATTTAGACACATATGTACCGGGAGGCAAATGGATGTAAGTATTCAGGCAGAAAATGCAGAGAGGATGGACAGACACATAGATAGATAGACAGACAGATAGATAGGTAGGTAGACAGAGAAGACAGACAGGTATACAATTCTCATCTTACGTTTTCTTCTTTCGCTAAATAACTTTCTTTTCATTTAATAACTTTTAATCTCTCTCTCTCTCTCTCTCTCTCTCTCTCTCTCAGAATGCCATTTCCTACACATGTATATTTTTCAAAAGCCTGAATATCCGTGTGTCTTAGCGTTTGAGAGCTCGCTTTAAACTCTCCCTCCCCCCCCCCACGTCTCTCTCTCACTCTCTCTCTCTCCCTGTCTCTGTCACCGGGGAAACTGGCTTTATTTTCTCACTGACACTTTCTTTATTTTCTTACAGTACCGCCGCGTCTCTTCCCTCACCCTGATTCTTATTTTACCTCCACGTTCGGGTATTTTACGTTTGACTCGCTCTTATCTCTCTTTCTCTCTCTCTCTCTCTAATAACAGCAAAATGCCAATAACCGAAGCCAGTGCTCAATATCAAGATTCATTGGATTTTGAGTGACTGTGCATCTCTTTCGTCCCCCACATTCTCTCTCTCTCTCTCTCTCAGTCAACTTTTATACACCTTGAAAACCCTCCAGGTACACCAGTTTACATTTTTTTTTCTCTTGCTTTCGTCCCTTTTTTTTTTTTATGTTCAGGTGGGAGTAATTTTTTTCATAGGCTAATTAACTTAAGAGGAGGATCTCATTTCAGGAGGGTTATGAAAGAGGCTGAACGATCCTTTAAGGAACTGTTTTTACTCCTATGATCATTATTATTATTATTATTATTTTTATTATTATTATTATTACTACTTTTGTTATTATCATCATTCTTCTTCTTCTTCTTCTTTCTTCTTCTTCTTTTTCTTCTTCCTCTTCTTCTTCTTCTTCTTCTTCTTTTTCTTCTTCCTCTTCTTCTTCTTCTTCTTTTCTTCTTCTTCTTCTTCCTTTTCTTCTTCTCCAACCTCTTCTTCCTCCTCTTCTTCTTCTCCAACTTCTTCTTCTTCCTCTTCTTCTTCTTCTTCTTCGTCTTCGTATTATTATTATTATTGCTATTATTATTATTATTATTATTATTATTTATTATTATTATTATGATTATTTGTTATTATTATTATTATTATTATTATTATTATTATTATTATTATTTTACCTCCAGGCTTTATTTTTCCCTACATGGGAATAATGTCATCCCTGAGTTTATGAAAATATTGTCTATCCTGTCTTTCAAAATGCCTAACATGAGGTGAGAAATTAGTTTGAAGGTGACAAATAAATAAATAAATAAATAAATATTAAAGAAAAGTGAGTCTGAACGATTGCTTGTGTAATTACTGATCTTTTTGAGGGCTAAGGAGGCTGGTTACACGAGTTCACTATTTTTCGTATTTTTTTTTTTCGCGTGCACTATTAATCAGGCGATAATTACGCTGTCGGAGGAAGAAGTTACCAGGTGTTCTTAATTGGATGTTACACCTGGTTATGGCCTCGCAGGAAATGGATTACCTGATGCCTTTTTATTTCCTTTTACGCCTTTGAAAAATCTGGGTGTTTGGAAGAAGGAGAGGTAGATATTGGAGGAGGAGGAGAGGTAGATACGGAAGGAGGGGGAGAGGTAGATATGGAAGGAGGAGGAGAGGTAGATATGGAAGGAAGAGGTAGATATGGAAGGAGTAGAGGTAGATATGGAAGGAAGAGGTAGATATGGAAGGAGTAGAGGTAGATATGGAAGGAAGAGGTAGGTATGGAAGGAGGAGGAGAGGTAGATATGGAAGGAAGAGGTAGATATGGAAGGAGGAGGAGAGGTGGATATGGAAGGAAGAGGAGAGGTAGATATGGAAGGAGTAGAGGTAGATATGGAAGGAAGAGGTAGATATGGAAGGAGGAGGAGAGGTAGATATGGAAGGAGGGGGAGAGGTAGATATGGAAGGAAGAGGTAGATATAGAAGGAGGAGGAGAGGTAGATATGGAAGGAAGAGGTAGATATGGAAGGAGGAGGAGAGGTAGATATGGAAGGAGGGGGAGAGGTAGATACGGAAGGAGGAGGAGAGGTAGATATGGAAGGAGGAGGAGAGGTAGATACGGAAGGAGAATGAGAGGTAGATATGGAAGGAGGAGGAGAGGTAGATATGGAAGGAGGGGGAGAGGTAGATATGGAAGGAGGAGGAGAGGTAGATATGGAAGGAGGAGGAGAGGTAGATATGGAAGGAGGAGGAGAGGTAGATATGGAAGGAGGGGGAGAGGTAGATATTGGAAGAGGAGGAGAGGTAGATATGGAAGGAAGAGAAGAGATTGATAATTACGGCAGGAGGGAGGAGATGTTAATGAGTATGTACAAAAATGTGTAATGGATTTTGATATAACGACACAATAATGAGATGATGGAAGAAGGAGGAGAAGGAGACCGAGAGCGAGGTGAGGAACGAGTCTGAAGGTTATTTAGGTACCAAGGAGATTTATAAGGGGATGAGAATACGGCCGCTGAGCATAGTGAAAAATTCCAAGGCATTCTGGAGTGTAGCAATGCCGGATACTGCGTGCTGGGAGAGAGAGAGAGAGAGAGAGAGAGAGAGAGAGAGAGAGAGAAGAGCAAGAAGGAAGGAAGGGATGCAGACCGAGAAGAGGAAGGGGAAAGATGGAGAGTACGGTGAGAGTTGGAGGAAGGAGGGAAAGAGGGGGGGGAAGGACGACTGAGCAGAGGAAAGGGAGAAGATGAAGGAGGAGTGAAGGAAGAGGGAAGAAAGGAGACTATGAAGGAGAGAGAGTGATGGAAAGAAAGAGAGAGAGTGTTGGAGAAAGTGAGAGAGATTGAAGGAAAGAGAGAAGGGCCGAGGGAAAGATGAGCAAATAGGGAAAAGAAAGAAAGGTGAAGGACAGATGAAAGGATTGACACTGAGGGAAGGGCGGAGGGGAAAATGAAGGTGGGAAAGGAGGAGGGAGGGAATGAGGCAAGGAAGGAGGGAGGGAAGGAGGGAGGGAAGGAGTCGGAGAGCCTTGTAATAGTTTCCACAGTTATAGGCAACAGCTTCGTGGCCTGTGTTCTAAGATGGTGGTAGTGGTGGTGGTAGCGATGGTGGTAGTGGAGGTGGTGATGATGGTGGTAGTTGTTGTATTCATGATGGTAGCGATGATGATGGTGGTGGTGGTGATGATGGTGGTGGTTGTTGTATTCATGATGGTAGCGATGATGATGGTGGTGGTGGTTATGGTGGTGGTGATGATGGTGATGATAGTGGTGATGGTGATATTGATGTTGGTAGCGGTAGTGGTGGTGATAGAGCTGTGACAGGGATAACGGTGGTGATAGTGGTGGTGGCTCTAACGATGATGGTGGTAGTGATGTTGGTAATAGTGGTGGTAGTGGTGCTGGCGATGGTGGTAGTTTAAAGGCGAAGATGGTTGTAATGGTGCTAAGAAATGTTGGTAGTAATGATAGTGGTAGGTTAGTTGTGGTGGTGGTGTGGTTGTGGCGGTGTAGTTGTTGTTGTAGTTGTGGTAGGTAGCAATGATAGTGGTAGGTTAGTTGTGGTGGTGGTGTGGTTGTGGCGGTGTAGTTGTTGTTGTAGTTGTGGTAGGTATGTGA
>NC_137042.1:12100364-12140364 GCF_032717465.1 Coenobita brevimanus
GGGGAAGGTGGAGGATGTGAATGGGTTGGTGTGGTGGGAGGAATATTTGTAGTGTTAATTATGGACCTTATTATAGAGGTGACTTTTGTGGTGACTCTGATAACATGATGATGATGATGATAATTAACAATAATGATGGTGGTAATGATAATCTAAATAAGAAAAATAAAATGAAATAATTAACTGTGAAGCTTAATAATAATAATAATAATAATAATAATAATAACAATAATATTAATAATAATAATAATAATAATGATGATGATAACAATAATGATAATAATAATAATGGAAATAGTCATCATCATCATCATCACCATCGTCACTCCAAACCCTTATAAGAATAAAAAAAAAAAAAGTAGGAGAGCTATAATGAGAGAGAGAGAGAGAGAGAGAGAGAGAGAGAGAGAGAGAGAGAGAGAGAGAGAGAGAGAGAGAGAGAAATACTCTCTCTTTCACACACACATAATCATCAGAATCCTCGACTTCATCCCAGAGGCTAAAATTAACCCAAGGGACTCAATTATCATCTTAATAATCATAATAATCGCCTGAATAATTACCTGCCAAATTATACGCCTCAGGTATCGTATAATTCACGCCTTGATGATCTAAATAATTCTTAGTTAATTGCGCTGATAATTCCCCGAGAGATAAATAATTCTAAATAATCTGGTTTTTCAGTTCGTGGATTTTTTTGTGCATCGTTATTGACAATGTATCTATTTATCCATCTATCTGTCTATCTATATATTTCTTATGGCCTTTTTTTTCCAGTATTTTCCTGATTTTTTGTTTTTTTTTTTGTTTAGAATGTTCATGGCGGATAATATTTGTCGCCTCCCCCCCCCTCTCTCTCTCTCTCTCTCTCCCTCCCTCCCTCCCTCCCCTTTCCATTTCTTTCTCATATTTTCTTTATGTCTCTCTCCCTCCTCATCCACATCTGTCCCCGTCTCACGCCCTCTCGTTCTTTCTCATTTCCCTCCATTCTTTCCTTTCCGACCCTCCCTCTTCTCTCTGTTTCCCTTCTGTAGCACTAGTATCTCTCTCTCTCTCTCTCTCTCACACACACACACACACACACACACACACACACCACCTTGCCTATCACCACCCATCGACCACCACTCTCACCATATCTTCCCTATTTTTTTGTTTTGTTTAACGTGTCCGACCCTGGGCAAAGGCTTCAGGGCCTATTCCCAAGTCCCTGTAGTCCTCCTTGGGGCCCAGTAGTCCTCCTACATCTCCACATGTCACCACTTCGGCGCTGACACTCACCGTCCATATTGAATACATGCTAGTGCTGTCTCAGACAAGACTGGTGTACTGGTATTAGCGGGGGTACTTTTATGACATGTCGGCGGGTCATCTGGTAGATCAGAAAAGTCTGCTTTGTAAGAAATTCAAATCCTTAAACTGTTCCATCCCCCAGCCGGGATTCGAACTTGGGTCCATTAGGACTGCAGGCCGCCTCTCTACCGATTCTGCCACCGCATTCACTAATCCCCACTCCCTTCCCCACTCCTCCACTAAGCCCCATTCCCTTTCCCACGCATCCTACCCCACGTCTCCCCCCCCCACACACACTCCTGGTTCCCATCCCTGAGGGAGAGAAAGAATCCTGGAGAAAAACACTTATAAATAATCTAAGTCTCTAGTCCTATTAAAATCTTATCTTTTTATCCGACTCAAATATACACCAAAAACTTATCAAACACTGAGTGAGACATGGAGTGAAAAAGACGTCTGATTAAGTCGACCTGTGATAATTGATAACTGATAATTGGAATTTTGGTTATCCTCAAAATTTTGGTCGAGATTCTTTTGTAAATGGGACCTCTGGAGCCCCGAGCAATTACCATTAAAAAAGGTTCCTCGGGACGGAATTTCTTTTTCATTCTTTTTTCTTTCCTTTTTTTTTTTTTTTTTTGAGGAGGCTGGAGTGAAATGCGAGGCCTGAACGGATTTTTTAGTGGCACATCTTTTTTATGTATTTATCAGGGGGAGTGTTACCTGTTTCCGGAATTGTAGTTGATGATGATGATGATGATGATGATGATGATGATGATGATGATGATGAGGAGGAGGAGGAGGAGTAGGAGGAGGAGGAGGAGAGGCGGAAGATGAAGATGATGATGATGATGATGATGATGATGGGAAGGAGGAGGCGTAGTTTGTTGATGATGCTGATGTCACCACTGTTGATGATGATGATGATTAGGAGGAGGAGGAGGAGATGGAGGAGGAAGAGGTGGATAGCTGTATGATGATGGTGTCCCCCATAATGATGATGATGACAGTAATAATCTTGCTGCTGCTGGTGATGCTGATGTCAGTAATAAAGTAATAAAGTGAAGTAAAATATCGTAATTACCACTGAAGTGTGCTTTGTGAGCGCGTGACGAGCGAGCGATGGTTTGTACATACGTCCATCATTATAATTTCATCTTGGTGTAAACTATCAACATTTCTGGTGAAGTAGTTGAACAATAACATAAGAATAATTGAGCTAAAATATTTACTTTCTCTCTCTCTCTCTCTCTCTCTCACGTTTTTTCTTTCGATGTGCATATAGCGAGGCGCCGTAACATTTATCATACGCGCAGTGTTCAGTTCTCTGCTCCCGACTTGCCGTGTCAACGAACTGCGTCGGTTAATGGTTGGCTATTTTGGGACGATTTCTCTTGCTAATTTCACCCCCTAAACATAGAAAAAAACGTTCATGTAAAATTATGAGCATAGCATCCGATGTTTAATTGTTAGAATTCATGCAACAGAAGACAGTGTTAAAACAGGAAATCTCTTTTTACTCGATTTCATTGTGGAATATGTCAATGGAAGCCTTCAGTACATTGCCTTGGAAGGCTGGGATTCCAAGGGGTGTCTTTGGTTTCATGAGTTAATATATGGCCCAAAACAAAAATTTATTGAATGTATCCACTCCCTACTGCGAGAATCTTTATCTTACAAAGTAGAAAATTTACCAGCCTCTGAAAACCATCTCGATCAGGCCGTGTCGTGTCGGGCCGCTTATTTCTCAGCTGAACGGAGAGTAAAATTCGTTTCGCTCGCTCGTAATGAAAACGGGCACACCCACCCACCCACCCACCCACACACACACGACCCCAGTCACCCCATTCTCCCCCTGAACCCTGCTCTTTTCGTACAACATTTAATTACGTGAGAATATTGGCGTTTCAGCGTTGTTTAGCTCAATGTAAGAGGGCAGTGCTACACAGACGTCCACACCGCCCTTTCCGATACAGACACACAGACGTCCGCACCGCCCCTCCCGTTGCGTACACATCCACACACCACCCCTACAAATACACATACATCCACACACCACCCCTACAAATACACATACATCCACACACCACTCCTTCAGACACACACACATCCACACACCACTACTGCTGATACGCGTTCACCTGCGTCCGCGTCTCCCAAGGACCTCACCGGATTCAAGGTTTTGCTCTAAACTGGTCTAGAATTTCCATCTCATATCTTCAGTGCTGAGTTGTAACAATAGGTGAACATTATAAAATGGAGCTAGTCACAAAGAAGTGCTGTGGAAAGGATGCAGAACCACAGTATTGTGTTTGTCTGTCACTGAGCTACGAGATATAAGCTTTGGAAAGACGGAAATTTAGGCCAAGTTAGAGTGAATAGAGTAGAGTAGCAGAGAAAGAGTTATTCGAGACGGTTTTTGAAGCTTATTATTACTAAGCCTGTATTCTCGTGGCTTGAGGAGGCTCCCTGACACCTCTGCCTTGGCGATTTATTTTACTGATTTACATGATTAATATACTTTTGTATACCAATTATGCAGAGTATATATGGCAGTATTAGAAGGATTTATGTAACACAGAGGGGGACAGTAAGGTATATTAAGCCAAATAAATCGCATAGGAAAAGGTGTTAGGGAGCTGTCTTACCCGACAAGAACACGACCCCAAATTTCTTCCAGTTAAATAAAATCCCCTTATTGTTACCTTGAATAAATTACCCAAGTGCGTCAACCACAGGGAAATTGTTAAGCAGATAATTAACAACTATGAAGAGGTAATTAAGGAGATGAGGTAATGACGCCTGGCAGTGCATCGTTGGAAAATTGGTATGTATATTAATAATGCCAAAAATTGCATAAATAATTCCCAAGGGACCTAGAGCGGTAACAGTTGTGACTGATAACCGTCTGTCTGGCTGTCTGTCACTAAGAAGAGGAGGAGGAAGAAGAAGAAAAAGAAGAAAATAAGCTTAATAATATGGCTTAATGAATACCCACATCAACAACAGTGATATTTTTTGTTATTCCACTTCGTTTCTCACGAAGTGGAATCTTAGGTTAGGTCATGTCCGTCCTTCCGTCCTTGTCTGATTATAGGGCTATATAGGAGGCTGATACCCGTCTTTTCGAAATTTTGAAAAAGTCCAAGATGGCCGACTTATGACCAGTTTCCTCTTTTTGAAACTTGAAATCCTTTTTATCTCCTTTACTTTAACAGACAGTTTAGAGGCTGTAACGAAGTGGAATATGGTCTCGCTAGTCGTTTCATTCATTAACACCATGAGTAATATTAAGTATAATGATAACATAAGTAGCTAACTGTATGACATTAAGTACGAGAAAATAATTAGTATGAGAAAAGGAAATGCCATCGTTAACAACAATATATTTTTGTTAGTATGAGAATAATTGTTACATTTTCGCTCTGATTTTCATTTACCTTTGGAATGATGTTTACCTGTTAATTAGCCGGCGAAACGAGCTGGTAGATTTGTACGGGAAAACACCAGCCAATTTCCCGAGAGCTGTTTTGAAGCTTTATGTTTTAGTTTACCCCTGTTGCCTCTCGCTTCATTCACCCCCTCCCTAGACCCCACCCCCTCTCCCCTCCGTTTCCCTCTCCCCCCTTTCCCCTCGCCCTCTCCCTCCTTCCACTCCTTTCGTCTGCCTTTCGTACTTCTCTCCTCTTCCGTCTCACTCCTCCTTCCTTCCTCCCAGTCCCTCCCTCCACTCTTCTTTCTCGCTCCCTCACTTCTTTCCCCTCTCTCCCCACTCCACTCCTTTCTTCACATCCCTCTAATCTTTCCATCCTTCTTCCGATACCTAACCTTCTCCTCCCTCTCCATTCCAGATCTCTCCTCCCCGTTCTCCCCCTCTACCTTTCCTACACCCACTCCCCTGTAATTTTCTCTGAACATTCCCATCCCCTTTCCTAACTCCCCTCCCCCTCTTTCTCCCTCTTCTCCCTCACACCACCTCCCCTCTCTTTTCTCTCTCCTCTGTGTCTCCTCTTCGCCTCCACCTTCCAGTTACTTTTCCTCCTCCTGCCTTGTGCTTCCTCATTCCACCTTACCTTTGCCTCCTTCTCCCCGTCCTTACCCTCTCCCTGTCCTCTTCCTCTATATACCTCTCTCCAGACTCCTCCCCTTCATCTCTTCCTTTCTTCCTCTCCCTACCCCTCTTCATATTACTTCCTTTCTTCTATCCTCCCCCTCCCCTCATCCCCTTCTTTATTCCCCCTTCCTCCCCCTTTTTCTATATCCTTCCTTTCTGCACATTCCCTCCCCCCTCGCCACACCCCCTCCCTCTCTCCCATTCTCCTCCCTTCCTCCCTCCCCCTCCCTTTCTTCCCTCCCCTCTCCCCACCCCTCCCTTTCTTCCCTTCCCTCTCCAAACCCCCTCCCTTTCTTCCCTCCCCTCTCCACACCCCCCTCCGCCCCGTCACCAACCAATCAATCACTGTTCATTGTTTTTTCCTCCATTTTATATACTTATTTTTTGGTTTCCTTTTTCCACTGTCATTTTTTCCACCCCCTCCCCAATTTTTCAAAACGTCGCTTCCCATTTTTTATCCGGCTCCAGTTTATTTGTTGGAGGGGCTATTTCATTTTTTTTTATTTCGTTTTTTTCGTTACTCTTTTTTGACATGAGTGAATGTGCCTCGCGCTTCTTGATGCAGTGTGTTTTATTGTGTTTGGTTTGTGTGTGTCGTTATTTTGACCTCTTTTTACCCTTTACTATTTTGACTTTTCTGTTTGTTTCATGGTCATTACTACTTCTATTATTACTACTACTACTACTACTATGATTATTATTATTATTATTATTATTATTATTATTATTTTTATTATTACAGCTTCTTTTTGTACAATGTAATGTACTACGTTGCTTGCTTATCGTAATTCCCTCATTCTTCTTTCTTCTTCACTTACCCTTCTCTCTCTTCCTTTCCCTTAATATTCCTCTCCTTTGTACTCTCCCTTTATATTGCTCCTCCTGCCACTTCCCCACCTTCCTCCCCTTTCTTCCTCCCTTTCCCTCCCTGTCATCCATCCGTCTCTCCATTATTCTGCTTTCCTATTAATTTTCTCTTTCTCTCTCTTCTTCCCTTTCTCCACCTTCTCTTCCCTCCCTCCCTTTTTCTTCTCTTCCCCTTCCTTCTTTCCCTTACCTTCCTTCCTACCTTTCGTTCCCGTATCTCACCTTCCTTGTTTACCTTTATGTTCCCCCCCTCCCCCTACCCCCCTCCTCCTTCCACCCTCCCTTCCCTTTCCCCCCCCTCTCTTCCCCTAGTCTCTCTATCCTCTCTGCTTCTCCCTCCTCTCCTCCTCTCTTACCTTCCTCTACCTCAATTTCCCTTTTTCTTTTACTGCTCCCCCCCTCCCTCACACAATACAACTCCATTCGCTTTATCCCTTCCCCTCTCCACAGTCGTCTCTCTCTCTCTCTCTCTCTCTCTCTCTCTCTCTCTCTCTCCTCTTTTCTCTTCTCTTCTCTTCTCTTCTCTTCTTTTCTCTCTCTCTCTCTCTCTCTCTCCTCTTCTCTGCTTTTCTTTTCTCTTCACTTTTCCCCTCTCTCTCGTCACCTTTTCCTATCCTTCCCTTTCTCACCTCCCCTTTTCCCTCATTCACATGTTTTGGCTTCATTTTCCTTTTTGTCTATTTCTCTCCTTACTTTCCCCTTCTTCCTCCCACTTTATCGCGTTCTCCCTTTTCTTTATTGCATTTTTCTGTCGTCCTTCCCTTCCCATACCATTCCTTCTTGCTTATATTTCAATCTCTCTCTCTCTCTCTCTCTCTCTCTCTCTCTCTCTTTCCTCCTCGTCCGTCTTCCACCTCCTCTCTTTCTATCCCCTCCTTTCCCCTTCCCGTCTATCCTATTAAACTCTCTTTCCCCTCTCCACCCCCTGTCCCCTCCCCCATAACATTTTGACCTAGACTTTTCCACCTCACTCTCCTCCCCTCCCCATCTCATTTCCCTCTCCTCTTTTCCTCCCTCCCCCTGTCCTTCTCCTCCTCCTTCCCCCTCTCCCTCTCTCCCTTCCTCTCCCTAACCCCGCCCTAAACTTTTCCACCTCCCTCTTCTTCCCACCCCCTCCCCCTCCCCTGTGGAGCATGTTTAGGAATGAGGGCATTATGGAGAGAGGGCTGGGGATGAGGGCTGGGGGCTCAAAATGGAAAGGGCTTAATATTGAGTCCTGGGGCTTAATATTTTCCATAAACACTTCAATCAGATGGCCGATTTTTTGTATACTTATTCCTGTTACCTCCAGACGATTTTATTCAGCTTTAGAGGGTTTTTTGAGGAGTAAGATTTGGACGTATTTAACCCCCTTCATTGCTAAATATTTTCTCTTAGTGAAAGAAAATTGTCTCTTTGGAAAACCAGAAAGGCGTCCTCTATCTGAAGGGCTTATTACTGGGAGATATTAATACTGAGAGACATGAAAGAACTGGACAGAAATATACGTGATACTTCCTCCCCGTCTCTCTCTCCCTCTCTCTCTCTCTAAGTGTTACCAATTAGACGGACGTAGACATTTAACAACGCCTTCCCGCACTAGTCAGATCTCATTTAGATAGCGTAGTGCTGTTCTGGTGTGCGAGCAATAAAGTGGATATAAACATGAAAGCTGGGCAGAGATATAATCAAAACAGCAGTAATTCTCCAAGTAAGGAAACATTTCGTATAAAAACATTACGTATAAGAAAGGGCACGGACGGACACCTGTCATTCTTTTCCTCCCCCTCACCTTCCAGACTTCATTCCTCCTTCCCCTTCCCTCTCCCACTCCCTCTTCTTCCCCTACCCTTTTCCTCCCTCGCACTCTCACTCACATTCCAAGATCCCTTTTCCTCTTCACCTCCCTAACTCCCTCTCTTATTTCTCTCATCCCCTAACTCCCTCCCTTATTTCTCTGATCCCCTAACTCCCTCCCCTTCCTCACTTTCTTAATCCCCATCCATTCCTTACCTCCATGACTCCCTTCCCGTCATCGATTCTTGGACTCTCTTCCCATCACCTTCCCTTCATTTCTCTCTCTTCCCTCCCCTGTCCTCTTTCCCTCCTCACCTCTTTCCCTCCTCACCTCTTTATTTAACCCTCACATCTTATTCATCCTCACCTGTTTATTGCTCCACCTTTTTATTTCCCCTCACTTCTTTATTTAACTCTTTACCTCTTTATTCCCCCTCGCCTTTTTATTCCCCCTCCCCTCACCTCTCTATTCCTCCTCTCACCTCTTTATTCACCCCCAGCCCTCCCCTCACCCCACCTTTATTACCCGCCCTGGCAGTGGTGTCGTGCGAAGTGCTATTGGTTGCGTGAGAGAGAATTCGCCTCATGTCGGTATGGTAAGGGAAAACACTTGCTGTCGCCATTTTGGAGCCACACGCCAGAATATTACGCAAATTTCGAGTGGATTTTTCTGCCATTTTGGAGAGACACCAAAAAAGTACGCGATTTTTTAGTTGATTTTTCTGCCATTTTGGAGAGACGCCAAAATATTACGCGAATTCTGAGCGGATTTTTCTGCCATTTTGGAGACACACGCCAAAATATTACGCGGATTTTGAGTGGATTTTTCTTTTTTCTTTTTTATAGAGGTCCAAAAATCTGGGAGTTGGAACTGTAGGGTGACGGTGAAGGGTTGAAGGTAGAGGTGAGGTCAAAGGTCAAAGGTCAAGGTCTCTGTCTGTCTGTCTGTCTGTCTGTCTGTCTGTCTCTCTCTCTCTCTCTATCGCTCCATGCTCCTCCTCCCCCCCTTCCCCGTCTTCTCATTCTCTACCCCTCTCCAAAAGTCCTTTCTCCCCTCTCTGTTTTCCCTCCATCTCTTCCTTTCCCACTCCTCTGCTCTTCACGCTTCCCTTCCCCTCCCTACCATCTCTCCCTCCCTCCCTCTCTTACCCTCCCATCCCTTCCCTTCACATCCTTCCCTTTTCCCTTCCTTCCCTTCCCTTCCCGTTCCGTCCTCTTTCCTTTCATTCCAGTCTCTCCCCCCTCCAAATGTTCTTCCCCCTCTTCATCCCTCCTTTTTTCCCTCCCACTCTCGTCCTATCTTCACCTACCTCTTCCCCCTCCCCGCCTCCCCTCCCCTCCCCTCTCCCTCCCCTTCCCCCTCCCCTTTTCCCCTCCCCTCCCCTCCCCTCCCCTCCCAGGCTGATCAGAGGCAGCTTTTAAACGCTCAATTAAAACTTTGCTGATTTCGATATTAAAATTTTTGGCCGAAGCTGTTGTTGTCGTTATTGTTCTTGTTGTTTGCGGAGGTGGTGGTGGTGCTGGTGGTGGTTTTTTGCGGAGTTGTTGTTTTTGTTTGCCGGGGTTGTTGTTGTTTGGGAGGTTGTTGTTTGCGGGGTTCTTGTTTGCCGGGGTTGTTTGCGGGGTTGTTGTTGTTTGCCGGGTTGTTGTTGTTTGCTGGGGTTGTTGTTGTTGTTTGCTGGGGTTGTTGTTGTTTGCGGGGTTGTTGTTGTTTGCTGGGGTTGTTGTTGTTGTTTGTTGGGATTGTTGTTGTTTGCGGGGTTGTTGTTGTTGTTTGCGGGGTTGTTGTTGTTTGCCGGGTTGTTGTTGTTTGCCGGGTTGTTGTTGTTGTTTGCGGGGTTGTTGTTGTTGTTTTGCGGGGTTGTTGTTGTTGTTTTGCGGGGTTGTTGTTGTTGTTTTGCGGGGTTGTTGTTGTTTTGCGGGGTTGTTGTTGTTTACGGGGTTGTTGTTGTTTTGCAGGGTTGTTGTTGTTTTGCGGGGTTGTTGTTGTTTACGGGGTTGTTGTTGTTTTGCAGGGTTGTTGTTGTTTGCGGGGTTGTTGTTGTTGTTTTGCGGGGTTGTTGTTGTTGTTTTGCGGGGTTGTTGTTGTTTACGGGGTTGTTGTTGTTTGCCGGGTTGTTGTTTTGCAGGGTTGTTGTTGTTTGCGGGGTTGTTGTTGTTGTTTTGCGGGGTTGTTGTTGTTGTTGTTGTTTTGCGGGGTTGTTGTTGTTGTTGTTTTGCGGGGTTGTTGTTGTTGTTGTTTTGCGGGGTTGTTGTTGTTGTTTTGCGGGGTTGTTGTTGTTGTTTTGCAGGGTTGTTGTTGTTTTGCGGGGTTGTTGTTGTTTACGGGGTTGTTGTTGTTTTGCGGGGTTGTTGTTGTTGTTTTGCGGGGTTGTTGTTGTTTACGGGGTTGTTGTTGTTTTGCAGGGTTGTTGTTGATTGCGGGGATTGTTGTTGTTTGTGGAGGTTGTTTTATTTATTTTTTCTATCCATTCCTCCAGTTCTTTACTTTTCATATGTTCCACTCTCTTTAAGTTCTCCTCGTCCTTACCTTTTCTGTCTCCCTTCTTGTAAATCATTCGTTTATTTTCCATTACTTAATGTTGTTTCCTCACTGCTTTCACTCCTGCATTCATTATCCACTCCCTCCCCTCCCCTCCTCATTTTCCTTCCTCATTTCTTTTTTCTTTTCTTTTTATTGTCCACTTTTCTCTGTCTGTCTTTTTTCTTTCTCGCTGCCTACAAAACTTAGCGCTTTCCCTCTTCCCTGTCCTTTAAAACAATTTCCTGGCACACAGTCTCTCTCTCTCTCTCTCTCTCTCTCTCTCTCTCTCAGCCCATCTGTCCACCTCCCTCCCATCGTTTCCTCCATTTTTCCTCCCCCTCCAGCCATTATCGCTACCTCTTCCCCCTCCCCCTCCCCCTCCCCCCTCCCCCTACTCCTCCACCCGCTTCTCACACTTTCTACCTAGCTGTTCCCCCCCTCCTCTCTCTCTCTCTCTCTCTCTCTCTCTCTCTCTCTCTCTCTCAAGCTTTTCCTCGCATATAACCCTCTCAATAACATTTTCACACACATGCACTCACACATTCACTCCTCTCCGTCAGTCTCCTTCTGTCTCCTGTCTCTGTGTCCGTCTGTCTGTCACTCATTTTGTATCTGTCTCTGTCTGTCTGTCTCTCTCCGTCTGTCTCACGATACTCTTGAGACAGCCCACGACCACCATCCCAGGCTAAGGACCGTACATCAGAGTCTTCCCTTGATAGCCAAACTCAACCCTGGGACCAGCAGAGAGAGAGAGAGAGAGAGAGAGAGAGAGAGAGAGAGAGAGAGACCCTGCCACATCAAAGCAAACAGCACCCCTTCCCCCACTCACAGACACAACAGAGGGGCTTGTGTTGGTAATATTATCCTGTTGGTGACTGGCTGATGAAAGTAATGCGTCACTGTAAATGGATGAGGGTTTGGCGTTCACGTGAAAATAAGTTTGTGTGTGTGTGTGTGTGTGTGTGTGTGTGTGTGTGTGTGTGTGTGTGTGTGTGTTTGATCTGGAGGGTAGGTTGATTGAAATCTCTAGTACGGGGCTGAAGGATTTGCAAACTTACTAAAATTCGAAAAAAGATGCAGAAATTTCAAGGAAAAGAAAAATGTAAATGAGAAAGAAACTTGGATACCATACCGATTTTCTAAAGATATGGAAATAAGAAAATGTTAGAAATAGCTATGAACGTTTGGTAAAAAAAAAAAAACAACAACTAATCTTTAAGGACACAGAAATCTCACAAAAGATATGAAAAATCGTAAACGGTTTCGAAATTTGTGAAAGAGATGTAAAATGCGAAAGACGAAAATTTCCTAAGATTCGAATATTTGTCAAGGAAGCGAAGATGATTAAAAGATACAGAAACTTAGAAAACCTATGTCATTTCATAGAATCATCACAGTCATCATTATCATCACCATCAGTCATCATTATTACGTTCCGTTATCATCATTATCACCACCCACCACCACCATCACCACCACCATAATCATAACTCATCACCACCATCACTCATCATTACCATCACCATCATCATTATCATCATCATCATCATTAATCATCATCATCATCATCAAATACCGGGTGATGTATTTAGGCGGTGGTTCGGTGCCTTGAGGGTGGTGGCTCCTAATTGGCTAATAACGGGTAATTTATGGAGGCGGCTCATTGGCTGGCTCTCCTTAATTACCAGAGGGGGTGGGGGAGGCAATTAAGGTGCTCCAGGTGGTTGAAATTAGCCCCAGATCCACCCTATGTACGCGGGACTCTATGTATTCGGTGTTCTATGTATCCGACAGCTTATGTATCCTGTACCTCTTTTATCAGACCCCCCTCCCCCTCTGTACCCGTAAATTTCCTTGTATCCTTCTGTTAATCATGCCGGATATTCCATGTATCCCTTTGTATCCGGAAGTCTTTGTATCCGGCGTCCTTTTTATCCAGGTTCTCTGTTTTTGGCACTCCCTTTAGCTGTAATTCTCTCTCTCTCTCTCTCTCTCTCTCTCTCGCTTTTACGCACCCACAGCCCGCGTCGCATTTCATTCGGCGTGACGTAAACAATGGCTTGGTGCGGACAGCCAATCAGTGGCCAGTGTGCACGGCGGCCTATTCGCCCCAATCACACGCGCACCAAGAAATTCAACAGCAGTGATTGGTGAGCGGGGAGAGAGAGAGAGAGAGAGAGAGAGAGAGAGAGAAGAGGAGGGTGGAAAGACAGAAGGGAAGAGGAAGGACGAGGAAAGAAAAATGGGTGAGATGAATGAGGAAGAAGTAGGAAAGATGGGAAGGGTTGAAGAGAAAAACAGAGGAGGAAGAGGAAGGATAGGAAAGGAAGAAAGGAAGGGGAGGTATGAGGGAAGAAAGAGGGGTGAGGAGAAGGGGAAGAAGTAGGAAAGAAAGAAGGGAAAGGGGGAGAAACAGATAATAAAGGAATGGAGAAGGGGAGACACAAGGAAGCAAGGGGAAGGAGAAGATAGAAGAGAAAGTATATATTTAGTTAGGTGTTCCATTCTGACCACCAAAGGAAATTCCTGTCCATTGAAGGGATTTTTTTTTTTTAGAAAGGACAACTGCCGAAAATTTTTAACCTTTTGGATCCAAGTTTGTGCATAAAAATAAATAGGTACGTGAGAAGAGAACACAGCCATGCACCCCCTATGTTAAAAGCAAACGCAACCACGTCCCCCCCTACATCAACTTCCCAACCACTACTTTCAGCTTCCACCTACATTCCGTTCCATGATAACTCCCGGCCAATCCCACATCACCCCTTCCAGTGCCAGTACCTACAGCTTCCCCTCCGAGTTAGAGTCACGCCCCCTACTGCATCATCCCTTCCCACTCCCACCATGCCCTCTCCCACACCATCCCACATTACTTCTCACCCACTTCAACATCACCCTCTGCCAATTCCTACATCGTCCCAGCCTGACTACCTTCCATGTCCCCTCCCAGTTAATTTCTCTTCTCCTCCCAGTTACTGTCCCTTCCCCTCCCAGCTACTTCCCGCCTCTCAGCTACTCCCCGCCCCTCCCAGTTACTTCCTTTCTCCTCCCTGCTACTTCCTACCTCTCTCAACCACTCCCCGCCCCTCCCTGCTACTACCCTTCCCCTCCCAGCTACTCCCCTTCTCCTCCCTGCTACTTCCCGCCTTTCTCAGCCCCTCCCCGCCCCTCCCTGCTACTACCCTTCCCCTCCCAGCTACTCCTCGCCCCTCCCAGCTACTACCCTTCCCCTCCCAGCTACTCCCCGGCCCTCCCAGCTACTACCCTTCCCCTCCCAGCTACTCCCAGCCCCTCCCAGCTACTACCCTTCCCCTCCCAGTTACTTTCGTTCCCCTCGCAGCTACTCCCCGCCCCTCCCAGCTACTGCCCTTCTCCTCCCTGCTACTTCCTGCCCCTGTCAGTGTCCTTCAGCCTCCCCTCCCTACCTGGGCCGGCAGCACAGCAGGTAATGAGGCCCCTTGACACACTCATGGCTCATCTTTCCCCTGTTGGCTCCCCTCTCTCCACCCCATACCTCTTTCCCCCCCTTCCCTTATTTCCCCTCTGTCCACCCCACCCTTCTTTCCCCCCCTCCCCCTTTACTCCCTTTCCCCCTTCCCCTATATCCCCCTCCTCCTTTCTCCCTGCCCCTCCCCCTTTCTCCCTGCCCCTCCCTTCCCTGTCACTTTGGCTTCTCCTCCACCCCCTCCCCCATTCTGCTGCCTCCTTTTGTATCCTTTATTTGTACTGCGTTCTTCTTTGTCCTCCTCCACTTACTCTTCTCTCTCTCTCTCTCTCTCTCTCTCTCTCTCTCACACACACACACACACACACACACACACACACACACACACACACACACACACACACACACACACACACACACACACACACACAAAGAGAGAGAGAGAGGGGGGAGGGGGAACACTCTTTGCTGCTGTCTCCTTACTCACACACTCCTCCTTTCTCAGATAAACACTTCTCCGGCACACACACACACACACACACACACACACACACACACACACACACACACACACACACACACACACACACACACACACACACACACACACACACACACACACACACACACACACACACACACACACACTCTCTCTCTCTCTCTCTCTCTCTCTCTCTCTCTCTCTCAGCCAGGCAGCTCCATATTTCGCGGGTGAGTTAGTGAGCGTTCAGAGGCCATTACTAACTGGCGAATCAACCAGAAATCAGCCTTCTTTCTTTTCTCTCGTTCCTCGCTCACTTTCTCTCTTTTCTCGCTCACTTTCTCTCTTTTCTCGCTCACTCCTTCTCTTTTTCCTAGCTTATTTTCACATTTCGCTCGCTTTCTCTCCCTTTTCTCTTTCTTTCTTCGCTCGATTTCTCATTTCTCACTTTCCTTGCTCAATTTCTCTTTCCTTGCCTTTGTCGTTGTCTTTCTCTTTCCTCGCTCACTTTCTCTCTTTTCTCGCTCACTTTCTATTTTCTCGCTCACTTTCTCTTTTTTCTCTCTTTCCTTGCTCACTTTCTCTTTTTTCTCTCTTTCCTTGCTCACTTTCTCTTTTTTCTCTCTTTCCTTGCTCACTTTCTCTTTTTTCTCTCTTTCCTTGCTCACTTTTTCTCTCTTTCCTTTCCTCTGTCAATCTGTTTCCTCTTTCCTTGCTTACTTTCTCACTTTCCTTGTCCTCTTTCTCACTTTTCTCATTTTCCTTGTTCACTTTCTCACTTTTCTCACTTTCCTTGCTCTGTTTCTCCTCTCTTTCATTTTCTTTAGTTCTCCCTTGTCCACTTTCTCTTCATTTATTTCCGTTTTTATTTCGTTTCTCATTTTTCCTTGTCATTTTTCCTCTCACTAGCTCTTCTCCCTTTCTCTCTTTCTCCTTGCTCACTTTAAATTCTCTCATTTTCTTTCTTTTCCAGTAGATTTAATTTTCTCCTCTCATTCTTTTCTACATCCTCTCTTTTCTTTGCGTGTTATTTTATTTTTTTATTTTTTAATTCTCCTGTCTCACAATTTCTCTCATTCCTGCTCACTCTCTTTTCTGTCTTTTCCTTTCTTTCATTTTTCTTCCTCCTCCTCTTTCTTTTTCTTCCTCTTCCTGTAGTTTTTCTTCATTACTCGCACTCTGTTTTCCTCCCTTCTCTTACTGTCAGCCAACAACAAGCTCCTCTCTTTTCCGTCTTTCGTCTTTCTTCCAATTCTCTCTCTAAAGTTCATTTTATTTTGTCTTTTGCATTATAATCTCTTCACCCTCTTCGTTTTCGTATAGGCCCTCCCCTACTCTCTCTCTCTCTCCTTTCTCTCCACGTTCTTCTTTTCTTTTGCTTTTCTTCGTCTTCCTCCTCTTCTTGTTTTTCACTTTCCAGTAGACAGGCAGGCAGGCAGGCACACTGACAGACACGACCAAGAACATCACCTACCCCCCTGCACAGAGATGATGATTATGATGATGATAATGATGTTGGTGATAATATTAATAATAATAATAATAATAATAATAATAATAATAATAATAATAATAATAATAATAATAATAATAATAATAATGATAATAGAAATAATAATAATAATAAAAAAAATAATAATAATAATAATAACAATATAATCGTCATCATCATCATTAATGTTATGATTTGTAAGATAACTGACGGATATGAAAAAAATTCGGCGTCACACAATTACTTTTTTTTTTTTTTTTTTTTTTAAATAATTTCGGAAACGTGTTACGGACCTAGACCAAGCTAATACATAGATTTTTTTTTTTGGTCAATTTTCCAATATTTTGTTTTTTAATCATTTCCAGTATTTTCCTTTTTCTTGCTTATTTTCCCTAAGAGGTAACTCGTGGTAGGTAGAGTCATGGGCCTGTGTTACGAGTACCCTAGTTTCCTCTTCTTTTTCCTTTTTTTTTTTTTTTTTTTTTTTTTTTGATGGGATTGGTTGTTGTGATGTATGGAGGGCTGCGATTGGTTTTGCTCTGAGGTACACACACCCATTCACATAACAGATGTACACACAACACGCACTCGTACATAAATACTGATGTACACACGACTCATACACACACAATTTCACACCATTGGCTCATCCAAGACATGGAGATGCACACACACACACACACACACACACACACACACACACACACACACACACACACACACACACACACACACACACACACACACACACACACACACACACACACACACACACACACACACACACACACACACACACACACAATCTCAAGGTGTAAGATGGAGAACAAGAGAAGGAGGCTCAGTAATTCTTCCTCACAAAATCTATAATGCTTTCACTTCAACTTGGTTGAGATTTTCGTCCATTTGCAGCTTTACATCCTTTCCGTAGCACTTCTTCGTGACTAGGATCTTATTTACATTGACTCAGTGACAGGGTAAAGATCTGTATCCTTTCCGTGGCACTTCTTCGTTACTAGAATCATAATTAGAGGATTTTCGTCCCTTTGACATCTATTAATCTGTCTCTGTCTGTCTGTCTGTCTGTCTGTCTCTCTCTCTCTCTCTCTCTCTCTGTCTCTCTCTCTCTCTCTCTCTGCTCTTCTCTCTTCCCCCTATCCCTCCCTCACTCCCCTCTCTCTCTCTCTTTCTGAACACTGAACATCCTCTGAACACACTCCCGGAACACACAAAACTGAGACACAATGGCAGGGTTTTGTGTCTGTCTGTAATGACGTTCAAACAGAGAGTGACATTACGAGAAGTGGCGGGGGAGGGGTGGAGGGAAGGCAGGGAGAGAAGGGAGGAGGGTGAGGGATGAGAAAAGGCAGGGTAAAGTGAGATAGTAGAGGGAGGGAGGGAGGGAGGAAGGAGAGAGGCAAGCCAGAGTGAGATAGAGAGAGGAGAGTGAGCGAGAGAGGACAATAAAGAAGAGAGGAGTGAGAGAGGAGATTAAGGGAGAGCAAGGGAGTGAGAGATGAGATTGAAGGAGGGAGAGAGAGAGAGAGAGAGAGAGAGAGAGAGAGAGCAGGGAGGAGGAAACGGGAGGGAAAGAAGAAATATGAGAAGGGCAAGAAGGATAGGAGAGTGGGGTGAGAGAGATGAGGAGGAGGAGTGGAGAGGAGAGGAAACGAAGTAGGGGTTAGAAGGAGATAAGCAAAGAGGAAGAGAGACGAGAAACAGGAAGAGGAAGGAAGAGGACAAGAAAAAAGAGAGAGGAAGAGCAAGGAAGAGGAAGGGATGAGGAATTAGGAAGAAGAGACAGAAGGAGCAGGAAAGATGACAAGCAAGGAGAATAAACGGAGGAGGAACAAGGAAGGGAAAGACTGAGAGAGAAAGAGGAGGAGGAGGAGGAGGAGGAGGAGGGGGAAGAGGGGAAGGAGGGAGCGAGGGAGGGAGCAGGAAGAGAAAGAGAGAAAGTGAGTGAAAGAGACTGAAAGAAACTGGAAAGCGGACAGAGTGAAATAAAACACTTCAGAGTCACAAGCACTTTTGCAAGAGAGAGGGGCGAGGAGAGCGAGAAGAAAGTAGTGAGAGAGAGGAAAAAGAAAAGAGAAGAGAGGAGTGGTTGAGGAAGATAATAAACAAGGCAAGCTTTGTGTGTGTGTGTGTGTGTGTGTGTGTGTGTGTGTGTGTGTGTGTGTGTGTGTGTGTGTGTGTGTGTGTGTGTGTGAATGTGAGGTTGTAAGGATGGATGAATGAATGAATGACTGGATGGATGAATGAATAAATGAATGGATGGGTGAATGGATGGCTAGACAGGCAGATTAATGGATAGATAGATAGACAGGTGGATGGATAGATAGAAGGATAGATGAGCCATATATCAAGGGTGAGAGAAACGGGAATTGGGCTGTTAGGGAAATGTATGTGGGGTGCGTTGGATAGACAGATAATTATAGAGATTAAAAGATAAGGGGTAGTGAAAGCTACTGATAAAAAAAGGGTAGAGAAGTGTGTGTTTGGAGGTATGGTAACAGAGTAGGAAAGAAAATGGATGTAAAATTGTTAGTGAAAAAGGGATATATATGTTTAAGAGTAAGAATAGACGCTGAGGGAGAGAGAGAGAGAGAGAGAGAGAGAGAGAGAGAGAGAGAGAGAGGCTAAGCGTGGTTCTCTTGTGCAGTTAGAGGAAGCTTACTAACACCTCTTCCTTACCGATTTATTCTTGATTCTGCTCCGTTACTGTGTTTTTGTGTGTCGTTCATGCAACTATGTCGATGAAAAGAAAGATGTTAAAAGCAAAAATTAGGATGTTCGTGGATAGTTTGTGAAATAAATCGCTAAAGAAGAGGTGTTAGGGAGCTTCCTTACCCAACGAGAATGCAGGCCTAAGAAACAGGGGCACATAATCTCGTCGAGTAAGAAATCTTCCTAACATGTCTTCCTAAGCGAATTATTTTGCCTGTTACACCACTCTGTTCTCTTCTGCGTTACTTATTCTATTATCACCACAATCTGTATAAATAACGTACAAAACGGTACCAGTCTGCCGTATCCAAAAATAAATCGGTAAGGAAGAGGTGTTAGGGAGCTTCCTTCAAGATTACAAGATAAGGTGGGCAGTGTAAAAGAATGTGGAAATAAGCGAGGTATAGACGGTGAGGAAGGATAAGACAAGGATAACGATAGATGGCTGAAGAAAGAGTGAAGCTCAAGACAAGAATTTCTCCTTAATTTTCCTTGGAAGTCGATGAGGTGGTCCTACGTGGCGTCTAAGAAAATTTTTGTGTGGATGGTTTGGCCTGTGTGGATGAGTGGATAATTTTTGTGTGGATGGTTAGGCCTGTGTGGATGAGTGGATAATTTTTGTGTGGATGGTTAGGCCTGTGTGGATGAGTGGATAATTTTTGTGTGGATGGTTAGGCCTGTGTGGATGAGTGGATAATTTTTGTGTGGATGGTTAGGCCTGTGTGGATGAGTCGATAATTTCCAAAGTAATCGGGTGTTTGATTTTGGCCCATTTTGTAGGGCACACTGATTTTTGTTTTTGTTTGAGTTTGTTTTTTCCGCATCAGCTACTGCATTTTTCTGTTCGTGTCCCTTTCGCTCAGCGTACTGGGGAAGAGAATAAAGTTAATGTGATGATGATGATGATGATGATGGAGATAAGGCTGATGTGTAATGATGGTGACAGTAATAGTAGTAAGGTTGATGTGTGTGTGATGATGATGATGATAAGGTTGATGTGTGATGATGATGTTGATAATGATGATGATAAGGTTGATGTGTGATGATGATGATGATGATGATGATAATGATGCTGATGCTCCAAATACCCATCATTTCCATTTAGTCATTAATCTGCGAGTTTGGAATAAACCTTTTTTTTTTTTTTATAATGGTTTGGCAAAAATCATGTCCAGTTAGTTGGACTTAATGAAGACATTCAGGAAATATACGTTGGGCTTTATCCCTCCCGGGGCTCATCGGGCTCAGTTAATTTCGGGTTATTTGCCTCCAGAATTATTAAAACATTTTCCAACACGGGCAATTCTCAGCCATGGCGGAGCTTGCAGTGCAGGCGGCGACAGTGTACATGTTCCTGATACTGCTATTACCGCCAGTGCCACGACTGCAACAGCGAACAGGGAGAGAGAGAGAGAGAGAGAGAGAGAGAGAGAGAGAGAGAGAGAGAGAGAGAGAGAGAGAATAATATATGATGTGCGTGCGTTTATTTATGTGTGCGCATGTTCTAGCCTATGCATATGTGTGTGCGTGTGTTTGGATTCAATAAGGAGTAGTACAGAGGTCGGGTTCATTGTGCTCCGGATTAATAAAGGTGGTTGTTGAGAACACCCACATCTCACGCCACCGCTGACATTTAAGGCGCTCCACCTACCCTCCTCCTCCCTTCCTCCCTCTTTCCTTCCCTCCTCCACTCCTACGTTTTCCAATTCCTTCGTTCACTCCCTCCCTTCCTCCTCTACTAAGCCTCCCTTCTCCCCATCCTCCCTTCTGTACTGTGCCACCCTCCCTCCCTCCCTCACTATGTCATCCTTCATCTCTCTTATTCTGCACTGCCACCCTCTCCCAAACTCATTCCTACACTGTGCCTCTCACCCACACTGTCACCCTCCCTCCTGCACTGTCACCCTCTTCCCTCACTCTCTCCTTTACTTACACTACCATCCTTCATTCTTCCCTCACATCCGCAATGTATCTTCCTCCCTCCTTTCACTATCCCTCCCTCCTCCCTCCCTCTCTCCCTTCTACACTGCCCTCTCCCTTCACACACTTCCTCGTTTTCCTCCCTTCCTCAGCACCCGGAAGTGCTTTGTTCTCTTGGAATTGAACACGAACATCTTTCTGGTACTGGTTAATGCTCCCTTCTGTCACGTTCTGTCAGCATGAACCTAAAGTGGCTCTAACGAGGAAAATATGCTGGAACACGGTATACGAGGGGACAAAAGCTTGCCCGATATTTCACCAGCTGGTTGCTTTCCTTTCTGATTAATATTCCTAGGCTGAGAGGGACTTCGCACGGTTCACTGCCCATTGGTTATTCTCTGTGATATTAAAGATGGCCAATTAAATGGAGAATTACCCCCCCCCACAGCTACAACTGTGCACTCTTCCATCGTGATTAATGAATATTATCAAAATTTGCAGGTTTCTGTAATTTGACCTTTGACCCTCTAGGTCTTTTTAAAAGACCTAATAGGATGGAAAGCAAGTGAAAAGGAGGAAGATTGATGTGGTGCAGAGAGGTTGAAGATGGATGGGAGGAAGAGGGGGAGGAGGAGGAGGAGAGAAAATAGAATGAAATCTGAAAAAATGAAGGCAGAAAATGGAAGAAAGAAAAAGGGAAGAAGACTATTGACAAAAAAAAAAAGGACAAAGGATGAGAATAAAAGATGGCAGTACAGAAGAGAAGTATTGGAAGGGATGGAGGAAGATGGAAGGGAGCGAGGAAGAGAAAATACTAATATGAAAAACGGAGATAAAAAATAAGGAAACCAGAAAATGTAGATGTGAAGAGAGACAAAAAAAAAAGTAACTGAATGTATTAATGTGCAAATAGACAAAGAAAAGATAGAACAGGAAATATTAGTGTGAAAAGAGAGACGAGGATAAGTTAAGAGCCAATTGATGAACGAGAACAATGAAAAGGAAGCCATAACATGCATAACAATTTTTCTGGGAACGTCATTTAAAGAACAAAGGGGAAGAACACGACCATGAAGAAGAACTATTGGAGAACCCAACGCGCGCGCGCGCGCACGCACACACACACACACACACACACACACACACACACACACACACACACACACACACACACACACACACACACACACACACACACACACACACACACACACACACACACACACACACACACACACACACACACACACACAATTTTACTACGATCAAACACAAAGGAGTACAAAGGGAAACATACAGCAACAAACATAATGGTCCTTTGGGGGAATATTGTGAAAGAGAGAGAGAGAGAGAGAGAGTGTAAGAAAGAATGAGAGGAAGATAAAGAAGAGTGAAAGGAAAGGGGAAGGGGGACAGGAGAGAGTGGAAGAGACTGGAAGAAAGAGAGTAGAGAGGGGAAGAAGAGTCCTAAGGTGAAAAAGTAGAAGAAGAAAAGGAGGGAGAGAGGAGGAGAAGGAGAAAGGAAGTGAGGCTAAGGAGAGGGGTTAAAAAGAAGAAGAAAGCAAGGTGAGGAGAGGCAGAGGGATGCCTGTAAAAATATTCTAAACTTTGTTCTGAGCAAATGTGGCCTGATCGGTTTACTTCATTTTTCCTTAACCTTTCTCAGTTTGGTTCAGTGCATGTATGTGTGTGTGAATGTATTTATGTATGCATATATGTATGTATGTATGTATTTAATTTCCCTTTTCTTTTCTTATGTTTCTCTCTCTCTCTCTCCCTCTCTCTCTCTCTCTCTCTCTCTCTCTCTCTCTCCTCTCCTCTCCTCTCCTCTCCTCTCCTCTCCCCTCCCCTCCTCTTCTCCTCTCCTCTCCTCTCCTCTCCCCTCCTCTCCTCCTCCCATCTCGTGCTTCTCTTCCCCTCCTCCACACCACAAGGACAGAAACAGCACAACGCACTCACCAAACACAACATACCCTTTAAGCAAATGCAATATCTCAAAAAACAGTTCTAATATAACAGTGAGCAGTATTAGTGAAAAGCCTGGTATGGAGTAATATCGCTTATTTGATTTTATTTATTTATTTTTTATTTTATTTTACGAAGAGTTGGAGGTACAGTATAGGGTGGAGATGTATGTGGGTGAGGGTGGTGTGGGTTGGGGAGGGGACAGACTGACGGTGGAGGATAGGGCGACGTGGAGGCCAGATAGATAGGTAGGTAGATAGATAGACAGATATTTAACGTATTACCTGCTGCACATTCACCGATATATTTTATTTACGGTAAAACCTGAAACTGCTGCTCAGCCTGAAGACAGAAAATAAAGTCAGAGGTAAAGCGTCAAGTTTTTCGCTATTATAAAGTTAGGTATTTTATTGAGGCTAGCTATAAATGATTTTTGTTTGGTTAAAAGAACAGAAGAAATTATGAAAGAAATTTGTGGAAAAAAAGACGAGATTCGAACACATGAGAGAGGTGAGAAGAGAGTAATACAAAGAAACTGGAACAAGTGAGAGAAAGAGAGGCGAAAAAAGAGTGATGAAAAAACCTGGAAGTGAGGAAGGGGAGAGAGATAAAAACTAAGGTAATAAGCAATGACAGAGAAGGATTGAAGGAGGAAGATAAATTGTATACGTGTAAAAACAAGAGATAAAAAGATATAGGTGTGATAAGTTCAGAGAATTAACATGTGTACGGAATAATTAAAACATATGTATTAGATTATTTGTATATGGATCTTTCACTCACTTAGATTGATATTATTATTTAACTGCATATTTTCGCATGTGACTTATAAATTTTACTGAACTTAAGAGAATTTATATTTTTTAGTGGGGATGTTAGATATAGTATTAATTAATCCTTTCACTATTATTATTATTATTATTATTATTATTATTATTATTATTATTATTTCACTCATTATTTGGCTTTAGCAAGAAAGAGAAAAAGTTAAAGAAAAAGAAAACCTATCTTCAAAGGTTATTTCCCTTTCTTACAGACATAAAGTAGAGCCAAAGGAGGTTCCAGTTCTGTTCTTACCCCGCCCAGTGTCTGTGGAGTTACGAGGCTGCATGCACCTCGTGTGGGAATGGCGGCATCAGTGACAGAGTAAGGGAGGTGGGTTGCTATTTTTTTCGTTTTTCATTTTTTTATATATACGATGTTTTAAGCTTTTTCCTCTCTCTCTCTCTCTCTCTCTCTCTCTCTCTCTCTCTCTCTCTCTCTCTCTCTCTCTCTCTCTCTGTCTCTCTCTCTCTCTCTCGTTTGCCCCTCCCTCACGCCCAATATGACAAGGATAACAATGTGTCGCCTATATAACTCGATAGGATAGCGCCGATTTCCACACCGATAATAGAGAGAGAGAGAGAGAGAGAGAGAGAGAGAGAGAGAGAGAGGGAGGATGATTAATGATGGAGAAGGAGTGAGAGAAAAATGAAAAGGGGAGGAGGAGAAAGATTAAGGAGATAGTTAAGAAAAAAACAAGGAATGATTGGATTAATGTGTGTGTGTGTGTGTGTGTGTGTGTGTGTGAGAGAGAGAGAGAGAGAGAGAGAGAGAGAGAGTCCTACTGAGTTGAGAAATGAGAAAGAGAGGGTGAGAGGATTGGAGAATTTAGAGAAAGAGGGTGAGAGAGAGGGAAGAGCGAAGTGAGAGAGGGGAGAATGAACGAAAGAGGATTAGAGTGGGTAAAGTAAGTGAGAGAAGGGAAGAACCGAGAGCAAGAGAGAGAGAGAGAGAGAGAGAGAGAGAGAGAGAGAGAGAGAGACGGATTCGATAAAAACCCGGGTTATAAATGTTGGAGGTCATGGTTCCTCTCTATCTATCAGTCTATCATTCCATCCGTCTATCTGTCTCTCAGTCTGTCTACCTATCTATCTCTTTACCTGCCCACCTGTCTATCTGTCTATCTATCTATCAGGCTCCATCTGTACCTCATTTTAATTTCTCTTTGGCATCAGCTATTAATACTACTGAATAATTGGTGTTTCTCTCTCTTTCTCTCTCTCTCTCTCTCTCTCTCTCTCTCTCTCTCTCTCCACACATTCACGTATAAATAAATAGATAGATAGACAGATAAATACATTCACACACACACACACACACACACACACACACACACACACACACACACACACACACACACACACACACACACACACACACACACACACACACACACACACACACACACACACACACACACACATACACTTCCCCCCTCCTACACACATTCGCCCCTCCCACACACATTCCCCCCCTCCCACACACACAAATTTAGCATTCAGAGCCGAAATGTCGAATTGGCAATGAAACCTCCAATCCTTCCTCTGTCGAAATGGTAAGTGGTGCCGAAACATCCTGACCCGAAATTGTAGGTGACGGCCCGTGAACCACTTTGCTTTATTTTACTGGGCCGAAATTGCGAGTGAGGGCCGAATCCTTCAATTCTTCTGCCTGCGCCGAATTGACGAGCAGACACCGAACGCTCCAAAATTATTAGAACCTTGGTTTAGATGGTAAATTCTTTTAAAGGGGGAGGCGTGGCTCAGTCGGTAGAGAGGTGGCCTGCTGTTCTAACGAACCCAGGTTCAAATCCCCGCTGGGGCAGGGAACAGTTTAAGGATTTGAATTTCATTAAATCAGGCTTTACTGATCTACCAGAAGACCCGCCGACATGTCGTAAAAATACCCCCGCTAATACCAATACACCAGTCCTGTATGAGACAGCCCTAGCATGAATTCAATATGGACGGTGGGTGTTAGCGCCGAAGTGGTGACATGAAGAGGTGTATGGTATGTAGGAGGACTGCTGGGCCTTGATAGCAGGCTGTGAAGCCTGTGCCCAGAGTCGGACACACACACACACACACACACACACACACACACACACACACACACACACACACACACACACACACACACACACACACACACACACACACACACACACACACACACACACACACACACACAATTACGGGGCCAATAGCGTAAGGAGTTGCCGAATCCCCTAAAAATAAAGCCGCTTTCATGGGGCCGATATTGCCAGCCGCGCCGAAACAACCAGACCGAATTTCCGAGCGGACCGAGGTGGTGACGTCATTCTGATTTCGGTCTGGCTTTACTACGTTCACTTCTAATTGGTCTAGATTTTTGTCCTTTTGCATGTTTCACGTGGTTGAGAGAGAGAGAGAGAGAGAGAGAGAGAGAGAGAGAGAGAGAGAGAGAGAGAGAGAGAGAGAGAGACGTCATCGTTGTGAATCGGTAAAACGAGCGCCGTAACCTCCAAAACAGCCACGCATGACTGGCGCCGATTTGGCAGGTTGCCGCCGAAACCTCCTCATTTATATTTACATCAGGTCAGGGCCGAATATACAATGACCCGAAGCATCCATCAGCTGTCGGGGGGAGGGCTGTCTGCTGTCTGCTGTTTATCGTTTACTCTTTACTGTCTTCTGCTGTTTACTGCTTACTGTCTGCTACTGTTTACTACCTACTGTCTGCTACTGTTTACTACCTACTGTCTGCTACTGTTTACTACCTACTGTCTGCTACTGTTTACTACCTACTGTCTGCTACTGTTTACTACCTACTGTCTGCTACTGTTTACTACCTACTGTCTACTACTGTTTACTACCTGCTGTCTTCTGTTTACTACCTACTGTCTTCTGTTTACTATCTACTGTCTAGTACTGTTTACTGTTTGTTGTCTCTTTAAATTGACCTTAAATTGCCACCTCTCCATCCTGAATGCTGATTTGCAACAGTAGGTGAACACTGGAATATGGTGCTAGTCACGAAGAAGTGCCACCAAAAGAATGTAGGGCCGTAGTATTGTCTTTCTCAAACACTGAGTCAAGTTTAAGGTGAATGGAGTATAGCTGTTGCCCGGCGTCTCTCTCTCTCTCTCTCTCTCTCTCTCTCTCTCTCTCTCTCTCTCGCCTTTTAATCTCACACAATCAGCTTGGACAGTTCGTCTCCCCCAGACAATATCGACTCTGTAATCAAGGACGGCGCATTTCTGGAGAATTCGGGTAAAATGCAAAATCCGGCTCCGATGACAAGGGATGGAATGAGAGAGAGAGAGAGAGAGAGAGAGAGAGAGAGAGAGAGAGGAGAACGAAGTGATGGATATGTAAAGAGATGCGTGTTGATGAGGTTTCACACACACACACACACACACACACACACACACACACACACACACACACACACACACACACACACACACACACACACACACACACACACACACACACACACACACACACACACACACACACACACACACACACACACACACTCAGAAATTATAATGTTTTTTTTCTCAGTGTTGCTTCACCATGTTTAGGTATTCCCCCTCTCTCTCTCTCTCTCTCTCTCTCTCTCTCTCTCTCTCTCTCTCTCATGAAACTTCTCACAACAGTATACGAAGCCATTAATACCCTTGACTAATTATTCTCTCTCTCTCTCTCTCTCTCTCTCTCTCTCTCTCTCTCTCTCTCTCTCTCTCTCTCTCAGCATCATCAGACCCACTGCCTCCTCCCTCAATATACTCAAATAATTTCTTCCATTAAAAAAATATAGTGTAATATGCACAGTATATTTTTTTATAGGAAGTGTACCGTGCGCCATCTACCTGTCTATTTTGTTTATCTATCTGTCTTTCTCCCAGTTCATCTATTTTCCTTTTATCCACCACGCTCTGCATATAGACGCAAGGGAGAGAGACAGAATGAGGGCTGGAATGAAATAAAGCCATAAAAATAAATAACCACGAGAGAGAAATAGCCTGAGGGAGAATGTAGGTCAGGTTGAGAAAGTTGGAACAAACGGCCGGAAGACAGCAGCGAGGTAGAGCGAGTGAGAGAGTGAGACAGAGAGAGGGAGAAAGAGAGAGAGATATGGGAGCTACAGATGAGAGAAAGGGAGAAAAGGGAGAATGGAAGGGACCACACTTTAACTGGGATGCAAACTTGGAGTATAAGGGGTGAGTGAGGAGGAGAGAGGGAGGAAGAGGGAGAGAGATTTGTTGCGGCGGTGGGGAGAGAGAGAGAGAGAGAGAGAGAGAGAGAGAGAGAGAGAGAGAGAGAGAGAGAGAGAGAGAGAGAGAGAGACTGCTGCAAGACGGACAGGGGCAAAATATGATGAAGTTTGTCCTCAATATCGACTCTCTCTCTCTCTCTCTCTCTCAGTTTCCACATCCTGCTTTAATCAATCAGCTACTGCCATTCCAAGCCTTTATTGCTTCTCTCTATATTCTTTCCATCTCTCTCTCTCTCTCTCTCTCTAATTTGATAGTCCATCGTTTGCCATCCAATATATTTTTTTGGATGTCTGTGTGTTGATTGCTGTGTGGTCAGTGTTGTAAAAGAGTCCATGTTGTCTTTGGTGTGTGTGTGTGTGTGTGTGTGTGTGTGTGTGTGTGTGTGTGTGTGTGTGTGTGTGTGTGTGTGTGTGTGTGTGTGTGTGTGTGTTACAGTGGAAATGTCCCTTAAACTCAGTCTGTCTTCCTGCAGTGTCTAAGATTTGATATATTTAATACTGGAAGGCATACTCTCTCTCTCTCTCTCTCTCTCTCTCTCTCTCTTTCTCTCTCTCTCTCTCTCTCAACTTCGGAGTCAAAGTTTTTCCCCAATTATGATAAAAGTTGTTTTTGCCATCGTCTACTCCACAAGTCAGGGAAACTCCACGGGGCTTTGACTCTTTCCCTGGCGGCATATGCTTTCTCAACTTTTATGTCCATTTGAGCTCTCTCTCTCTCTCTCTCTCTCTCTCTCTCTCTCGCTTTATTGCCTATTCGCGAAGGTCTTTACTGGTTTCTTTGTTTCTTAATTTTGCTCTCTGTCTTTGTCTGTCTGTCTGTCTGTCTGTCTTTATCTGTCTGTCTGTCTGTCTGTCTTTATCTATCTGTCTGTCTATCAATGAATCTATCTCTGTCTGTCTGTCTACCTATAAATCAGTCCTTCTCTCTATTCCATTTCATCCTTGCCGTTTTCGCAGCGACTGACAGTGGATGCACTCCTGTTAATTTGTCTGTCTGTCTGTATCTCTGCCCTTAATCTGTCTGTCTCTCTGTCATTATTTCTGCCATTAATCTATTTGTCTGTCTGTCTATATTTCTGCCATTAATCTGTCTGTTGAACTATACTCTGATCTATCTAATCTATCCTAACCCGAATAAAATGGTTTGTAAATATGAAACATAGATAAGATAGTATCAGGTAGAGGTTAAGCTGATCCTATAGCACAGATGGATAGTGGATAGATAGATAGATAGACAGATAGATAGATAGATAGAGAGAGAGAGAGAGAGAGAGAGAGAGAGAGAGAGAGAGAGAGAGTTGCCAAGGAAGGATGTCGAGAGGAGGGAGGGAGAGAAGAGGAGGAAGAAATGGGGGGGGGGAAAGAGCAGGTAGAGTAAGGGAGAGAAGAAAGGAAGGGAGAGGGAAAGAAGGAGGAGAGGGAGAGGGAGGGATGGAAGGAATGGAGAGAGGGAAGATAAAAAAGAGACGGAAGGAAGAGAAGAAAGGGAGGGAAGAGAAGGAAGAGGGAGGGAGGAAAAAGAATGTGAAGGAAGGGAAGGAGACAGGTCTGGAGGAATGTAAGGAAGATCGGATGGAGGAAGGCATGGAGGGGGAAAGAAATAGAGGGAGTAAGGTAGAGATGGCAAAGGAGAGAGAGAGAGAGAGAGAGAGAGAGATGGAAAAAAACGGGAAGGGGGTAGGAAGGGAGAGATGGAGCAAATATGGAAAAGATGGAGATAAGGCGACAGGAAGGGAGGAAGGTAGGGAGGTAGGAAAGGAAGGATGGAGGAAGGTAGGCAGGCAGGAAGTGAGGGAAAGAGGCAGGAAAAGGGAGTTTGAAGGTAGCTTAGGTGGTTAGGCAGGAAGGGAGGAGAGATGGGTGGTGAAGGGAGAGGGCTGGATGGAGGGAGGAAGATAAAAGGATAAAAAGGGAGACAGCGAGGTAGGGAGAGGAAGGGAGTCAGGCAGGTAGGCAGGAAGGAAGTGAGGCAGGGGTACGAGGCAGCGAGTGTGTTTGGGAGGCAGAAAATTAAGAGGGGAAGGCAGGAAACAGATAGACAGGGGTGAGGCTGGAAGCGAGGCAGGGATATGGTGGGGCGTGAGGCAGGGAATCAGAGGCGTGGTAGGCAGAGTGGGAGGTAGAAAGAGAGGGACAGTGATAGCAGGAAGGAGGAAGGCAGGGGTTAAATAGGAGAAGAGGCAGGGGAGAGACAGAAAGAGAGGTAGGGGTAAGGCAGGGAGAGGCAGAAATAAGGTAGGGGTGAGGTAAGAAGAGAGGTAGGGGTAAGGCATGTAATTGGACACGGGAAGGCCGGAATTAGGACATGGGTAAGGCAGGATAGGAGGCAAGAATAAGGCAGGGGATGGGTCAGGAGGAGGGGCAGGGTAAGGCAGGAAGGAAGACATTGGTAAGGCAGGAGAAAGGCAGGGACGAGGCAGGATCTTGGCCAAGCAATAACATGAGATTGATGACCCCTCTTGCCAGTAAGCAGGAAGACAGGCAGCCAGGCAGACAGGCAGGCAGGCAGGCAGGCAGGCAGGTGTGGGACAGGCAGGAGAGTAGACAGAGCTGAACGAAGGAAGAGAGGACAAGAATGAGACAGAATAAGGAAAAATGAATGAATGAATGATTGAACGAAGGAAGGAAGGAGCGGGACATGCAGGAGGGTAGACAGAGGTGGACGAAGGAGGTAAGGAAGGAAGGAAAGAAGGAGGGATGGAGGGCGGGAAGGAGGCAGGCAGGAATATTAGAAGGCAGTAGGCATGAGGAAAGAGAGGAGGAGAGGCAGAAAAAGAGGTGGGGAGGATCAGGCGATGACGAGAATGTTGGAGAGAGAGAGAGAGAGAGAGAGAGAGAGAGAGAGAGAGAGAGAGAGAGAGAGAGAGAGAGAGATGGATAGACAGGGACCCCAAGGTAGAGGTAAGGGGTAGAATGCGTGATCAGGCAATAGAGAAAATATGTGGGAAGGTAGGCAGAAAAGAATGAAGCTAGGTAGGTAGGAGGAGAGGTAGAGGAAGGTAGAAACAGTGGGTATTGTAGGTAGGTAGGAGGAGAGGTAGAGGAAGGTAGGAACAGTGGTAATTGTAGGTAGGTAGGAGGAGAGGTAGAGGAAGGAAGGAACAGTGGTAATTATATGAGATTGGTAGGAATAAGGGTAGCCAGACAAGAATAAAGGTAGGTAGGCAGGACGGTAGGTGGGCAGGAGGGTAAGTAGGCAGGAATGAAGGTAGGCATGAAAGAATGAACGTAGGTAGGTAGAAACAGATGTAAGCAAAAGGAAGAATGAAGGTAGGTTGGAAGGCATGAAAAATAAATCGTCATGCAACAAGGAAAAGTAAATGTGAAAGAATTGGTAAGTATTTTGCAGATAAATGGGACAGGAAAATGGAGGAAGGGGACGAAGGAGTGAAGAATGATCATAGGAAGCGCTGTGTAGTGAAAAAAATTAAGGTAGAATGAATGAAAATGATGGATATAAAGAATGAAAAAAGGGGAGGTTAAGCAAGAGAGAGTCAATGAGGCAGAGAATATTGGAAGGAAGGAGTAAAATAGGATGAGAGAGAGAGAGAGAGAGAGAGAGAGAGAGAGAGAGAGAGAGAGAGAGAGAGAGAGAGAGAGAGAATAATAAGATGAAATGAGAGCAGACAGAATTTTTAAGGTCTCCATAAATATAGCTAAACAAAGGAGAGAGAGAGAGAGAGAGAGAGAGAGAGAGAGAGAGAGAGAGAGAGAGAATAAAATTAAATGAGAACAGACAAAAATTTTAAAATCTCCATAAATATAGCAATAAAAGGAGAGAGAGAGAGAGAGAGAGAGAGAGAGAGAGAGAGAGAGAGAGAGAGAGAGAGAGAGAGGCTGACAAACTCTTAAACAGAAAAAGCAGAAAAGAGAATTAAACGGGAGCAGACAAAAAATGTGAGGCAGACAATTTGGCAGAGTGCGTGAAGTGTCGAGAGAAAGGACAGAAAGTTGGCAGGCAAACAGACAGGCAGGCAGACAGGCACGGAGAGAGTGGCTGTAATTTGGTCTGCCTTGCTGTTGGTTTGCATAGAGAGAGAGAGAGAGAGAGAGAGAGAGAGAGAGTATGTAAAAAAAAAAAAAAAACTGACCAATGAATGAAAACAAAATATATGATGAATTCTTAGGCTTCGAATTTTGTAGTAATCTATAATTTTTGTTTGATTAACAGTAATTGAGTAACCCCATTTCCTATATTTTGATAAACCATTTGACCCGTTAAAGAAGTGGCAGGAGGAGTCTGGCACTGGGGGAAGATGCCATATCCTAGTGTCCAGTACTTAGGATGATTTTTTAAAAGCCGTGTGTATTCATTAAACTGACATAAACTCTGTATCGTTTGAGCTTTGTAAGGAGATCAAGAAGGCTTCTCTAAGGAATTCACACACACACACACACACACACACACACACACACACACACACACACACACACACACACACACACACACACACACACACACACACACACACACACACACACACACACACACACACACGCACACGCACGCGCGCGCGCGCGTACAGATATGTCTGTCTGTCTGTCAGTCTGTCTTTGTTTCTCTCTCTCTCTCTCTCTCTCTCTCTCTCTCTCTCTAATATGAGCATCCTAGTGTGTGTATATACTTTTTTTTTTTTTTAGTTTACTACACGAAAAAAATAGAAAATATAAATGTTAGTGAGAGTGAAAAAGTGAGAAAGTGAGAGATAATGAAAGCTTGAAGAAGAGAGTGGGTGTGAAAGCGAGGGAGATAGAATATGTAAGTGGAAGTGAGGCAGGGAGTGAAGGAGGAGGAGAAAAAAAATGGGAGAGTTAAAGAGAAGGAGGAAGAGAGAGAGAGGGAGTGGAGGAGGAGGGAGGGAGTGGGAGAGAGAGGGAGGGAAGGTCGATACAGTGAGGGATGACTTGCTCCATCCTCCCTGACACCAGAGGGAGGGAGGGAGGGAGGGAGAGGGAGATGGGAGGAACGGAAGGAGGGAGGGATGAGAGGGGGAGACAGTGATGGAGAGAGGAGGCGGAGAAGAACTGATGAAAGGGAAGGAATAGCAACGGAGATGAAGAACTTAGAATTGACAGGAGACGGGGAGGGAAAGGATGGGAGACAAAATGGAGGAAGGAAAGGAAGAAAGGATGAAAGGAGGAAGTGAAAGGCGTAATAAAAAATAGACAGAAGGAGCGGGAGAGTTAGATAGGAAGGGCAAATGTAAGGAGTGAGAGAGAAGGGGGGAGAGAGTAGAGGAAGGAGTGAAAAGCAGGAATATGAGAGAGAGAGAGAGAGAGAGAGAGAGAGAGAGAGAGAGAGAGAGAGAGAGAGAGAGAGGGGGGAAAGAGAGGAAAAGAGAAGAGGAAAGGTAGGATATACAAACGAATGAGAATAGAGAGGGGAGAGAGAAAAGTGATTGGAGGAGGAAGGAAGAGAGTATAATGAAGAAAAATAAATGAAACAGTAGAAGAAAGAAAGAATGTTAAATGAGAAGGAAGACGAGGAAGGAGAAAAAAATAAGATGAAATAATGGATGTAAAGAAAAGCAAAGGAAGGAATGTAACAAACTAGAGAGAGAGAATGAGAAGAGATTGGATGTAGAAAGAGAGTGTTATAGAAGCGAGAGATAATGTGAGAGAAATGAGTAAAAATTAAAGAGAGGAATAATGGGAGAAGAGGAGAGGTAAAGTGAGATAAAGAGAGATGAGAGAGGTAAAACTAACTGAGAGGAAAATATAAGAGAGAGAAGAAAGTTGGAAAAGCAGTTAGATAGATAGATAGACATATAGGTAGGCAGGTATAGATAGACAAATATGACAGCCATGAGAATGAGAAGCACAATAGATAGATAGATAGATAGATAGATAGACAGACAGTTCATCGCTCTGGACCATTCTAAATATACGAATCCTATGTTGTTACTCCTAGTGTGAATAAAGATAATGAAACGTATTGGGAGAAATCCGTAGACTTTATTTTCTAGCCAGTCGATACATGGGCGTGCAGTAGGTAGTACGAGAAAGATTCATGCTGATGTCTTTGTGCTAATGGCTGTAAAACATAGATAGATAGATAGATAGATAGACAGAGAGATAAATAGGTAGATGGGCAGGTGGGCTGGTAGACAGACAATTAGATGGGTAGGTAGGTGATAATTTATGGATGGCTAGATACAAAAATGAAAAGAATTATGGAGATAGATAGATAAACAGACAGACTGGCAGATAGATGGGCAGATCAGGACAAAAACTTATACTCACTTCATTACCTTGGACTGGTCGGAAAATATAAACTCAAAATTGCTAAATAAAAAGCCAGGCCGAGAACAAGTTAGTGAAATGGGATGGGAGGATTCCGTAGAGTTTTTGGGTCCTGTAACTCGTCAAAAATTACTTGGGATTTGTGGAGTAAAAAATAATAAATAATTGAAGAGAATCGCTTACTAAGGGCTGTCGAAAAGAGATTGATAGACAGATAGATAGATGATTCACTGATTTACTGATAGACTGGTAGCAAAATTGATGAAGGACAATTAGATATGTTTTTGATATATAATGACATTTGACCGGCTGGGGCAGGGAACAGTTTAAGGATTTGAATTTCATATAATCAGACTACCGATCTACAAGAAGACCCGCTGACATGTCGTAAAAATACCCCCGCTAATACCAATACACCAGTCCTGTATGAGACAGCCCTAGCATGTATTCAATATGGACGGTGGGTGTTAGCGCCGAAGTGGTGACATGTAGAGGTGTATGGTATATAGGAGGATACTGGGCCTTGAGAGCAGGCTGTGAAGCCTATGCCCAGAGTCGGTCACACACACAAAAAAAATACATATATAGAAATGGATTGCTATATAGATAGATAAGAAGGAGGGCAGATAGATAGGCATATAGATAGATGTGTTTATAGAGGTATAGGTACAAAAGATACAGGAGAGAAAATGAAGAAAAAAGTGAAATAAAAATTGTTAATGAGAAAAAAATGATGAAAGGAAGTGAGAGTTAAAAGATAAAGAAAACTAACTAAACAGAGGCAATGAACTGACGAAGAGAGTTAATTAAAAGCAAAGAGAGAGAGAGAGAGAGAGAGAGAGAGAGAGAGAGAGAGAGAGAGTAAAATATAAGATAGTCATTGTGCTGTGCCTTTAGCCACCTTTCTATCTATCTGTTTATCTCTATATCTATCTACCTATGTATTGCTATATTAAAATATCAATGTACGTCTTTTGTTTGTACACACCACCACCATCACCACCACAACCACCACCACTGCCACCACCACCACCACCACCACAACACCGCCTTTTCCCTTGTAGTAGGTGCTTGGTCAACTGTCTGGCCTCTGTCCAAGTACCGTCTCTTACTGTCTCGATACCTCAGCTCTGAACTACCTCGTTTTTATCTTTATTTTTATTATATTCTCGTTACCTGAAGATGATTTTTGTGTGCTAAGGAGACGCTTTGAAGTGGAAGGGTTAGATGGAGTCCTTAGTTATTTCCTTTGTTTTTTATGTGGCTCCTTTAAGTAGAGTGGAATCGTCTTGAAGTAGGAGAAATTTTTATATTTTCCGTGCTATCCATTTTTGAAATCTGTGCTTCAGATTAATGTAAAAATATGATATTCTGGACACGGATGTAAAAAAAATCATTACTCTTTCTGACAAAATTTTCTGTAAAAATATATATAATGTTCTAGATCCAGAAGTGGAAATAAAAAAGAAAAAAGTGACCCTGATTATCTCTGTACTGGCTCTTTTCATTTCCCACGCCCCCATTATAGTCTGGCTTCTTTTATTTTTTTTGTTTTTCCCTTGTGTTCTGATATAACGTTGCTCTTTAAGTTTTACTCGAGGTTTTTTTTATCGTATTTTTTTTTTACTCGTGCTTTTTATGGTTTTCCACGTTTTTCTGGTCTTTACTGTTACTTATTTTCTACTCATCATTCACTCTCTCTTTTTCAGATTACCATATATTTTTTTTTATTAATATCGTGTCTTATTTTTTCTTGCTTTCTTTCACCTTTCTCTGGCTTTCATTATCTCTTTATTGAGTCTTTATCACTTTTTATACTACTCTATCCATGAACTTTTGCTTTATTAATTTTCCCTTATTTTTCCATCACTCCTTATTTTTCGTCATCCTGTGTTTTTCATTCGTACTTTTTTTTCCATAGCCCCTTCTTCATTTTTCTCTCTACATTTTTTTTTTCCGTTTTATACATCATCCCTTCTTGTCGTTGTCCCATATTTTTAAATTATACCTTTTTGTACAGTAAAAAAAAAAAAAATGGCACACGTGAGGTACAACTGATGTGCAAATGAGCGAGTTTTGTTGGACACACGTGAATCCATTAACCTATTGCCCTAAAAAAAAAAAAAAACTATGTGAACTTTTGTGCGATTTCGAGTCCCATCTATCTATCTGGCCATCTATCTGTCAGTCAGTCTATCAGTCTGTCTATCTGTCTGTTAATCTACTGCTCTATAAAACACAGCAAAATGTGAACTTCTGTGGATTATGTTTCAAAATGATACGTAAGGTGAGGTGTGTGATACATTTTGTCTTGACTCTGTATTATGATTTATTTTTTATTATTCTCTGGAACCCCTTTTTTTTTTTTTTTCTTTTACTCTTTATAGTCTTCATTTTTTTTTTTTAGTTTAGCCTTTTATATTGTTCTTGTATTTCGTTATCAGTTGCTTTATATCATCCATTAACTTTTCCTGTTATATTCCCCTCTTTGTTATAATTAAGTACTTTCATAAATTATTTTATTTGTCACTCGCTTTTATTTATTACTTTTACTTATTACTCTCTCTTTTCTAATAACCTGCTTTATTAGCCCGAGTTTCTTCAGTGTTACGTGCTTTCCCAATACCATTTTTGTTTCATTATCTCTAATTAATCCCTACTCCATCACCGTTATTTGCCCTCAGTTTTTTTTTTTTTTTTTTTTTTGACTGTAATGTGTGGACTGCTATTTTTTGTACCATTTCTTTTGAGTCCTTTTTTTTAGGGCATTGCTAGACGCGTTTTCTTTCGAATTTCTGTTGGTATTTTTTTGGTCCTTCTTTTTGAGGGCTTTTCTTGAAGAATGTTTTCTCAAGCTTATTTTATTTTATTTTATTTTTATACCCCATTTTTTCATGTGCCGTTCTCATAGCTCAGGTTTATGATTTATTTTTTTTCGATAATTTTTTTTTTCGTTTTTCTTCGCTCCAGATTTTCCGCTGTGTTTGTTTTTAGGTGCAGGGGTGTCTCTAGGACCGGCCCAGTGCGTCTGTCTCTCATTAATGCTTTTCGGACAACAACATCGCCTCATATCACAGCCCCGATGGTCACACATATGTCTTGCAGTGTCGTATATTCCATTTGTATCTATATTTTACCTCTGTCCATCTATCTATCTATCAGTCTGTATTTCTATCGATCTATCTATCTATTTATGTATCTATCTGTCTATCTGTATCTCTGTCTGTCTATCTATGTACTTTTCTATTTGTTGCGTTGTCTTCGTCTTTCCTACCTTTAATATCATGTTTCTTGCTTTAAGTTTTCCTCATCTTTTATGGTTTATTTTGCGTCATCTCTCTCTCTCTCTCTCTCTCTCTCTCTCTCTCTCTCTCCGGCTTTAGAAAGGAGAGTATGAAACAGGTGTCTTTGTACCTAAGGAATGAAAAAAAAAAACACCTTGTTATTGCTCTCATTTTCTTTTTGTTTTTGCCTTCGTGATCCGTTTTCTATATGTTCTCTGTTTTTGTGTTCTTTGCCCCTCTTCGCTTTTTCTCAAAAATTAATTTCTTCCCGCCTTGATCTTTTCTGGCTTTCTCCTTGACGACATTTATGGTGCTTTTTTTTTTTTCCTTTTTTTTCAGCCTCGGCACTCTCTCTCTCTCTCTCTCTCTCTCTCTCACACACACACACACACACACACACACACACACACACACACACACACACACACACACACACACACACACACACACACACACACGGCATTCATTTCTCTCTACCTGCCAACCTAATTATTCTGTCTGTCTGTCCCTCCTATACCCACCTTCTTTCTTTCCCTCCCTCTTTTTACTTCTCATCTCCCTCTCTCTTTCTCTTTCCCTGCAGTCTTTCTCCCTCTCCCCCTCTTGCCTTCTCTCCCTCCATCCTTCCTTCACTTCCTCCCTCCTTCCTTCTCTTCCCTTCCCTCACTTCACCTTGAGTTTTCAGAGAGAGACATTTCCAGGACGTCCCCCCCCCCCAGCGCCGCAACTGCACAAACATCCCCACGTCACTCTCTCTCTCTCTCCCTCTCCCTCTCTCTCTCTCTCTTTCTCTCTCTCTCTCTCTCTCTCTCTCCACACACACACACACACACACACACACACACACACACACACACACACACACACACACACCTGCGTCTCCTCCAGCAATTAGCATTCTTTTTCCACCCGGCCTCCTCCAACGGTTGCGTCAGAGATGAGGTTGGGGTGAGAGGGAAAGGGAGGGAGAAGGGGTAGGGGGAGGAGGGGGAGGGGTAGAAGGGACTGGGGGGAGAGAGAGGGGAAGAAGGGGTAGGGGAAGAGGGGGGGAAGGGGAATGTGGGGGGCAGTGGAGATTTAAGGAAAGGGTGGAATTGGAAAGGACATGTGAAGGAGTGGGAGAGTATAAGAGGGAGAGGGGGGGACACAAAGAGGAAGGGAGGGAGGAAGTGAAGGGAAGGGGAGGAAGTGATGGGCGCGGGAGGAAGTAAATGGAAGGGGGGTTGGGGAGAGGTGTGGGAGAATAGACGTGAGGTGATGAGACAGGGAATCGGGAAGGTTGGGGGGGGGGTGAGAAAACCTAAAGGAAGTGTAAGAGAGAGAGAGAGAGAGAGAGAGAGAGAGAGAGAGAGAGAGAGAGAGAGAGCACGAAAACTGGACGATAGCAAAAATATACAGCCGAAAATATATTAAAACTCAGGACATTGATGATATAAAAATTATAGTAGTAGTAGTAGCAGTAGTAGTAGTAATAGTGGTAGTAGTGGTTATAATAAAAATAATAATAATAATAATAATAATACTTGTATGACTTTATTAATGCAGAATCAAAAGGTGAGAATGATAATAGAGATTGTAGGTAGAGCAGAATATGGATGACTTCGTTTCTCATAGGTGATGCCGGAATGTTTACCTCCCCCCCCCCTCTCTCTCTCTCCTCTCTCTCTCAGTCTTTTCGCTTCCCATGCTTCACTCTCTACCCTCCGTTGCAAAACCAGTCACTTTTTTTTTTCTCATTCCCTTTTTATATTTTCCGTGCTGCTATTGCCAATCATTAACTGTGTACACTTCCTCTTCTTTCACAGTTCATCATATTTATCACCGTCTCTTTACACTGTTGGTCGTTTCAGCGCTTATCACTGTTTTTTCTTATTTTCCTTGTTTACTTTTTCTGATAATACACTTTCCACTTATGAGTCATTCTTTTTTAAATATAGAGCCAGGTGTTTTCTTCCTCGTGTATATATTCCATTGTTGTATGATTTGTTTTTTTTTTTTCGACAAAACACAATGTTCGAATTTTAACGTATTGAAGCAACATTTTCTTTTTCCACTCACTTTTATTCATAGCTACTTAAAACACAAAAAGGGAGATATTGAGCTTATGTGAAGTGAGTTCCCTTTTTCTTTCATTTCAGTTTAATTTTCTTCTTCAGACAAAATTAAAGATTAATTAATTTGCTTGTAATTGAGTTTATTTTTTTTCATTTTTTGCTGATATATCTTTTTTACTTTTTTTGAGAAGTTAATGTAATGAGTATGACCTGAGGCACTTTTTCAGTTTTTACGTATTTTACTCATGGTTTTAGGTAATTAAAGAGTTGCTGTCTTAGGAGTATATAATATGTGGAAAGGTGATCTACGAGTATCTATCTATTTTTCTATCTTCCTATCTGTCTTTCTGTTTGCCTATGTATTTATTCATCTGTCTATCCCTCTAATCTATATCTGTCTGTCAGTCTATCTAATGTTATAATATCTCATTTCCATAAAGGCAGAAACTCGTAACTTTTTAATTTATGAAGAAGAGTGAGCATATTTTTATTAGGTGTTTTTCTCATACACTTACTGTAAATATTATCAAGCCTGCAGTAGATAATCTTTGGGTGTATGTGAGTGAAATATACACAGTTATGTTTTTGCCAATGTCTTGCTACAGAATCATTGAAGTGTAACTAAAGGGATATATATTACGTGGATTTAAGAGGGTAGAGGTAGATAAAGAGGGTAGATTTATATTTATTGGAGGTATATCCACATTATCACCCGAGTATAATGATG
>NC_137042.1:12142864-12190364 GCF_032717465.1 Coenobita brevimanus
AGTTATGGCTTTGTTAGGATTATTAGCCATATATCTTCATTCAGGAAATTCTTCAACACCTCAGTTCTCTAGTCCGTCGTCAAGGTAACAAAAGGTAAAGGGGAACGAAAGTGGAGGGAGATGGATGGGGCTTTGGGGTGGGTAGGGTGGTTTCGTGGCGGGGTTTACTGTGGCTGGTGGTTTGTATTGTAGATGGATTGGGTGATCGAGTTTGGCGGCGTGCTAGTTCGATAATAGTTTAGCCCTGATGTGTTGCAGTTTATCCTTGTAATACACATACTCTTACATTCGTGCATACACACATTCATACATACATACAATATATTTCCATTGTATTAATAGATAAATGAACAGATATGTACATAGATAGAAGGATGGATAGGTGGATAAGTAGGAAGGTAGATAAGTTGATCGTGATAGATAGATATACATACTCTAGGTAATGAAAAAGTAGACGATTGACTCTTTAGAGGAAATAACTCAAATTAACTCCAATCGATTTTACATGTCATTAGAAAGCCTTCCGATTAGAAAGTAGACTAAAGCAGTATTTTTTGGTAATGATGTACGTGAATAAATTTCCTCGTGCGTGAGAGACGGGAAAGCATCGATGAGAGGAAGGGATAGGGAATGAAAATGAAATGACTGATGGGTTAGGAAGGAAAAGAAAGAGGAGTTGGGAAAGAGGAAGAAGGGAGTGAATAACGGAGGGATGGGCAGTGGACGATGGCTGAGAGAAAGAGGTAAGTGGGGCATGAAAGATAATGAGGCGGGGAGGTGGGGGGATTGGGGGTATTATGTGGCTCTGGGTGGGATGGGGGGAGGCCAGTGGGATGAGGAGAATCACTTAAACTTTCACTACCACTTAAGCAACTGTATATTTACTTATTCTGTTCTGGCGATTTTTGTTTTTTCATTCACCTCAGAAAACCGACCGCAGCAGAGAGAGAGAGAGAGAGAGAGAGAGAGAGAATTAACTGTAGCTATTAATAATTTACAAAGATTAATTTGGATATATGGAAGGAAATAAAAATGAGAAATTAATAAAAACATAATCCTAAAGCGTATATGGATGATGGAGTATTTATATATACTGTATATACCAGTATATATATATATATATATATATATATATATATATATATATATATATATATATATATATATATATATATATATATATATAGAACTTACTTTTTCATATTTATTTTTTGTATTTACAGTTTTTCTCCCACCTCAGCTTCGCGTAAATTTTCCTTTTACAGTTTTTTTTTTTTTTCCCCCATAGCTCAAAGGCAGATTGAGACAATATTTCGGCCCAACATCCTTTCCACACCACTTCTTCGTGACTTGCGCTATCTTCTTTCGTTATTCCTTCAGCTGATCACTGAAGATGGTGAGGCGTTAGTTTTAGGCCAAGATAAAGTGAAAAAACTATAACACTTCTGGAGGCGTGAAGAAGCAAGTCTATAAGGTTACTGTTACAAAGGATGGAGCATTGACAAGAAAGAGGAAAAAGCGAAAACTTGAAGAAAGATGGAAAGGCAAAAACTTGAAAGAGAGAGAGAGAAAAAAAAAGTTAAATGAGAGGAAAGAGGAGGAATACGTGAGATATCGATAAGAGAGTAAAAAGCAATATACTGAAGAACGAAAAAGAAAGACGATAGCTCGATAAAGAGAAGAAAAGCCGACAACTGAAACAATGAACAAAAACTGTAAGAAAGGGAAATTCGAAGAGGCAAAATTTGTAAAGTTGGAAGTTAAGAAGTCACTGCATGATGGTATTGTGATCCCTACCCTAACGTATGGAAGCGAGGCGTGGACCTTGCAAGAGGGGAACAAGTCAAGAGTGAGAGCAGTGGAAATGAGTTACTTGAGAGGAGCATGTGGAGTGACGTGGAGGGACAGGTTGACGAATGAAGAAGTGAAGGAACGTTGTGGGGTAGATGTGGATGTGGTTGAAAAGATTAGGAGAAATACACTGAGGTGGTTTGGACATGTGGAGAGGATGGAGAATGAAAGACTGACTAAGAGGGTGTATGTAGGTGAGGTGGAGGGAGGGAGAGGGAGGGGTAGACCGAGGATGAGGTGGAGGGATGGAGTTGAGAGGTATATGAGGGAGGGGGGGTGAGTTGGGGGGAGGGGAGTCAAATGGTGGGTGACAGAGTGACTTGGAGGCGTTTTGTCTGCGTCCACCCTTTGCGGGATTAGGACGTCGGGCTATAGATAGATAGATAGATAGATAGAAAATTTGTAAGAAAGAAGTGAAGACAAAAACTATAGGAAAGAAGAAAAAGCGAAAACCGTAAGAAAGAAAGAAAGACAATAACTCAAACATTGAAACTCAAAATAAGAAAACGAACAGCGGTCAAGGTGTAAAACACACACACACACACACACACACACACACACACACACACACACACACACACACACACACACACACACACGAACAACTCTGAAGGGTATTGACTTGATAGCCATTAGGTGCGGCGTCGTCTGCTGCCTCTCACCTGTACGAATCAGCTAATTGCCGTGAAGGTGCGCTGCGACGGGCCCACCACTCCTAGGAATTTGTACCTGTGTCGTAGGGGTGAAGTCTTTTGTTGTCATGTCCTGTGTGTGTGTGTGTGTGTGTGTGTGTGTGTGTGTCTGTGTGTGTGTGTGTGTGTGAAGCCAGAATAGAGTGATTATAAGACTTCATCGTAGTGAAGGGGTGGATGCAGCTTCCCTTTAACCCCTTCGCTTGAGAGGCTGAGTAAAATCGTCTTCCGTCTTCTCTCTCTCTCTCTCTCTCTCTCTCTCTCTCTCCAGACAGTCAAAGAGCCGTATTACATGCTGGCTTGGGGATTCGCAACGCCACTTCCAAAGCTGTTTACTTTGCCTGTCACACATTTTTAACCTCTTGTACATTTATGAGGCAAACTGTGTCGATTCTAAAAATATACAGATAGCTTGAAAAAGGTCTCTCAGGGTGTAGTAAGCGTTATAAATAGGTAAGAAGAAAATCTTACGAGAATAAAATAAAGTTGTTGCCTCACCCCGGTCTGTGAAGTCGACTAGACCCGTCGTCCACAGGCAAGCAACTGCATAGGTGTGGCCGTCCTACAGGTATAGTGCAGTATTATACATCGTGTAGGGATATGGCGACCCCCTGTGGTAAACAGCGTGTCACCAGGGTCCTTCCCACTGCGAGGTGCGGGAAAACATGGGATGGTTCGGTTCCCGGGTGGACGCCGCAGCTGCTCCACCCGGGTTACACAGCGTCATCACGTGCAGGCCCCCCCTCAGCACCGCAGTATTGGTTAACCTGGAGAAACGGAATATACAGACACAGTACAGGTTCCAGTGGGTGGGGGTGGAGGTGAATGGGTGACTAATGGGGCGTGGAGGGTACGAGGCTGGTATAATGGGCGTGAAAAAGGTGGAGCTGGGGCGGGTGGGTGGTTGGAGTTTGGTGGATAGGGTGATGGTGGAGTGAAGGGGATGGGTGGAGTAGGGTGTGGGGGTGGGTGGAGTGGGGTGGAGGGCGTGGGTGAAGTGGGGTGTATGGGATGGGTGGAGTGGGGTGTAAGGGATGGGTGAAGTGGGGTGTAGGGGGTGAGTGGAGTGGGATGGAAGGGGATAGGTGGGATGGAGGCTTCATTATTAGTACATCCACCTCTGGGTATAGACTTAATAACCTGTTCCCTGAGTCCTAGCAGATTTACGTGCCACGAACTTCATATGTCACCCTTTTGGCACCAATACCCACTGATCATACTTAAATGCGAAGGCTGTTTAATTCAGGGCTGGTGGAGTGAGGTGGGAGAGAGATGGAGCGAGAGAAAGGGAGAAGAAAGTGGAGTATGGATGGATTAAGGTGTAGGAGAAGAGCAAGGAGAGCGTGTAAATGAGTGTGAGATAAGGTGTGTTGGAAGGAGGGTAAGTGTAAACAGGAGTAAACAAGAGGTGTGAACTAGAGAGATGTAAACTGAAGTGTGAACAGGACACTGAGATGGGGTGTAGACAGAGTGTATGTGAGACAGAAGTGTAAACAGGATGCATGTAAACGAGAGCGTGGAATATAAGTGTAACTGTATGTGTAAACGGAAGGATGTAAACAGATTAGGTGTAAACAGAAGGGCTGGAATGAGAAATATAAACAGGTATGTAAACGGAATGGATGTAAACAAAAGGCTGTAAAGAGGAGTAGAAACAGAAGGGATGTGAACAGATTGGGTGCAAACAGGCGTGAACAGGAGTGTAAACAAGTGTGTAAACAGAGGGATGAAAACAGAAGAAATGTAAACAGAGAGGTGTAAAGAAAAGAATGTAAACAACTATGTAAACAGGAGGGTGTAAACAGGTGTAAACAACGATGTAAACAGGAGGGGTGTAAGCAGAACTGTGTAAACAAAAAGGACAAATAAGAGGTGTAAGTGTAAACAGGTGTAAACAGAAGGGTGTAAAAAGGGATAAGCTGGAGGAGTGTAAACAGACGTAAACAGAAGGGTGTAAACAGGTGTAAACAGGTGTAAACAAACGGGGTGTAAACAGGAAAAGGGAAAAGCTCAGGCGTAAAAGAATGAGGGGATTTACAGCCCAGCGGAGAGAAATAATGATGGGAGACATTTTTTACCTCCATTCTTTCCTCCCTCTTTCCCTCCCTTCCTTCTTTCCTTCCTCCTTCTCTCCCTACCTCCTTCCTTCCTCTCCCTTCATTCTTTACTTCCTCTTTCTCTCCTTACTTCCTTCTTTCCTTCTTTTCCCATCCTTCTTTGCTTCCTCTTTCTCTCCCTACCTCCTTCCTTCCTTCCTCTCCCCTTTTCTTTACTTCCTGTTTCTCCCCCTGCCTCCTTCCTTCTTTCCCTTCCCTCTTTCCTTCCTCTTTCTACCTCCTTCCTTCCTTCCTTCCTTCCTCTTCCTTCATTCTTTACTTCCCCTTTCTCCCTACCTCCTGCCTTCCTTCCTTCCTATCTCTTTACCCCTACTACCTTTCTCCTCCCTTCTTTCCCTCTTTCCTCTCTCTCTCTCTCTCTCTCTCTCTCTCTCTCTCTCTCTCTCTCTCTCAGCCAGTTAGTAGTTTTATTTCATCCCAATTAGCACTACCGTCTCTCTCTCCCTCTCTTTTTCTCTCTCTCTCTCTTACCTCTCTTCCTCCTCCTGATCTCTCTTTTTCATGGTGATATTTTTATTGCTGTTCAGAGTGAGGGTTTGAACCAGAGATGTATTTTCATGTTTGTTCAGCATAATATAGATCGATAGATATGGAGAGAGAGAGAGAGAGAGAGAGAGAGAGAGAGAGAGAGAGAGAGAGAGAGAGAGAGAGAGAGAGAGAGAGACTAACCTACCTTGTACTTTCAGGTGATGATGATGATGATGATGATGATGATAATAATGACGATGCTGCTGCTGCTGCTGCTGTTGGTGATGATGATGATGATGATGATGATGATGCAAGAAGAGGAAGGAGTGCCAGTGCAAGGTAAGGGAATTTTGACGAGTCCTTATTTTCTTTTACCTCTTGCTTTTGTTTTATTTTTGATTATATTTGTTTTGTCTTTTCCTTTATATCATTGACATTATTAATTTATCTTCTTCCCGCCCCCCCTCACACACACACACACACACACACACACACACACACACACACACACACACACACACACACAGTGAGATCGTTGGCTCCCTTTCCTTCCCTCCACTCTTCTCTCCTCTCCTCTCCTCTCCTTTCTCTCCCTCACGCCCCTCTCCTTTCTTCTCACCCTTCCATGCTCCCTTCCTTTATCCTTCTCTTTCTATATCATTTTATTTTCTCTTCTCTCCTCCTCCAACCATTCTTTCCGTTGTCTTCCTTCTTTTCTTTCACCTTCCCGCTTACCTACCCGCCTACCTACTTACCTACCAACCAACCTACCTACCTACCTACCTACCTACCTACCTGCCTACCTGCCTGCCTGCCTGCCTACCTACCTGCATACCTACGACCTACCTTCCTTCCTTCCTTCCTACCTTCCTTTCAGTGATTCTTCATTACAAGAGGATGGTTGAGAGAGAGAGAGAGAGAGAGAGAGAGAGAGAGAGAGAGAGAGACGAGACGAGAAACCCATATGTCAGGCAATGCGACGTAACGACAACTCTGATTGGATAAAAAATTCTCCTGATTGCCAACACGAGAAGGCAAACCGGATCTCTGATTGGTGGAAAAAATGTTGGCAGGATGATACCTCGCCTTCTGATTGGCTGAATGCTTCCAACCCCTTCACGTCGAGGACCTCTTTCATGTTTTTGTCTTCCTCTTTCGTGTTTACTTCCCTTCTTTCGTGTTTACTTCCTCTTCCTCGTTCGTGTTGACGTCCTCTTCCTCTTCCGTGTTTAATTCTTCCTCTTTCGTGTTTTCGTCTTCCTCTTTCGTGTTTTTTCTTCCGCTGTCGTGTTTACTTCTTTCGTGCTTATTCATTCTCTTTCGTGTGTTATTCTTGCTACAACCTGACGATTTTATTTTACTTAGAAGAGAGGTTTGTTGGTGTAGAGGCAAGAAACTAACTCCCATTTGAACTCCTTCATTCCTTCCCTCCTTCCTTCCTTCTCTCCTTCCTTCCTTCCCTCCTTCCTTCCTTCCCTCCTTCTGATGGACAGGAATACATCTCAGGCACCGCTGTTGGCTGGTAGACGATAATCTTTTCAGATCGATGACGTTTATCGCGTAGGCAGGTGTAGTTCCATGCTGAGGCTGATATTGGAGGAAACTCGGTGAACTGCAGGCTGAAGTTGTCCGTCTCTTGCCATTACCTTCCACCTTTCCGGGAATAGGGAAGTTTTTGAGGGACGTTTGTATAACTGGACAGAGAGAGAGAGAGAGAGAGAGAGAGAGAGAGAGAGAGAGAGAGAGAGAGAGAGAGAGAGAGAGAGAGAGAGAGAGAGAGAGAGAGAGAGAGAGAGAGAGAGAGAGAGAGAGAGAGAGAACAAATTTCCAGGATAACTCGCCCTCTTATTGGCTAAAAATATGAGTGGACAGGAACGCAACTTAGGCTCCCATTGGCTGACGGCACTTAAGGAAGGATCACAACTCGCCCCCTGATTGGTTAAAAGCCGTCCCGTCAGTAGGGGTGTGAAGGAAGGCAACTGGGCTTGTGATTGGCTGGGTGGTAGGGGTATCTCTCAGTACAGGATGACAGTTTATGGTTTATTGGATGACTTGCTGAAGGGAGGTTTGGTTGAGTGTGTAGATTTGAGTGTATTAGTCTCTCTCTCTCTCTCTCTCTCTCTCTCTCTCTCTCTCTCCCTCCTGATTGATATCCTATTCACGTTTCATTATTTTTTGTTTTTTCAGAAGTTCCACCTAAAATTTGTTTTATTCTGTCCCATGAAGCCTATTTATTTAGTCAGAAAAGTGGTCTGCTGTCTGAAACGACGTGGGTTCGATACAAACAGGGAAAGGGCAAAGTTTAATTATTTGCTTTTTTTCCCACAAACTCACAGACGTGCATTAAAAGCATCTTCGATATTACTGTGACACAAAATCCTGACCGAGACCCTTGGCGTGCATTAAGTAAGGTCGGTGGGTGTTAGTGCCGAAGTGGTGACATGGGAGGGCACGTAGAAAACTATTGAGGCTCAGAAAACGGGCTGCTCAGAGATTCAGAGGCGAGAAAAAAATACAGTACATAAAAATACCTCGCTTTCACACACACACACACACACACACCCACACACACACACACACACACACACACACACACTCTCTCTCTCTCTCTCCTTTACCAGCACCTATAAATTGCTCCTTCCTTTGAACCCCGGAAGTCTTTCTCCTCGAACTTCACCAATTATTTTCCTTCTGGACACTCACCTTGTAACTATTTGTCTGTCTGTCTGTCTGTCTGTCTGTCGGTCTCTCTCTCTCTCTCTCTCTCTCTCTCTCGCCATTCACACCCAGTCCAACCCCATCATCTCCATCGATCGCAACAAAACATCTCTCATTACGCTGACCAAGAGACCTAACCCACCCCCTTCAAACCCCACTATTTTCACCCTTAAAACCCCCTGGAAATAGGGGTCAATATCCCATTAGAATATTGGTGTTCTCGCTTACGCCCCTCTTCTTGCTGCTAGAGATCGAGCGTGAAGAGTAAAGATAGGGGAAATATATCGCCGTTTTTTTGGGGCTAGTTGGATAAAGTTGGGAATGAAATCGGGCTATTAATATCTTTAGTGAGCGAAAAGAGGTGTGTGTGTGTGTGTGTGTGTGTGTGTGTGTGTGTGTGTGTGTGTGTGTGTGTGTGATCAAATGATGCATATGCAGTGACAGAGTGAAAGATAAATGATCATGAATTCAGTGAAGTTAAATATATCTGTGCCATACGACATAGGTTGATAAATCCTTCGAGGGTGAGGGAGAGGGAAAGAGGATTAAAGAGTGAGAGAGAAAGGAAGAGAGATAATGAAAGGAAATAAAGAATAGAGGCGAGAGGAGAAGGGGAGAGGAGAGATAAGAGAATGGTGATAAAAGGTGTGAACGACAGATAGGAAAGACTGGGGACGCCTGAGTCAATTAAGAATATATACTGCATATATATATATATATATATATATATATATATATATATATATATATATATATATATATATATATATATATATTTATATATATACACATAGAAAGAGAGAGAGAGAGAGAGAGAGAGAGAGAGAGAGAGAGAGAGAGAGAGAGAGAGAGAGAAATAAATTCACAGCCACAGACGTTACAGACAAATTGAAAAAAACGGACAAAAATGCACACAAACAAAAAGAGGCGACAGACCGACAGACAAGGACAAAAACAGAAAGAAGAGAAGAAGAAAGAAAGACAGAAAGAAGAGAAGTGAAAAAGATGGACATAGAAAGAAGAGAAGGAAGAAAGACATAGAAAGAAGAGAAGGAAGAAAGACATAGAAAGAAGAGAAGGAAGAAAGACATAGAAAGAAGAGAAGGAAGAAAGACATAGAAAGAAGAGAAGGAAGAAAGACATAGAAAGAAGAGAAGGAAGAGATAGACATGGAAAGAAGAGAAAGAAGAAAGAAAGACATAGAAAAAAGTGACGGAAGAAAGAAAGTCACAGAAGAAGAGAAGGAAGAAAGAAGAGAAGGAAGGAAAAACGGAACACACAGACAGCTACACGGACAGCCTTGCACACAGACATCCCAAGGCCAAAGCACATCCTTGGCAGAGGTAAAGAAAAATATACCACTCTTATCCCAGGCAAGGAGGCGATGTAATCAGTGTCTTTCTCTGTCTCAAGGTGTGTGTCACGATCTTAAGACTGAGCGAAACTTTGGGATTTACCTCTTGAAGTAGTGAGAGAGGAGGAGGGGCAATGTCAGTCTACGCGGTGAAGGATGAGACGAGGACTTTCTGGACGAGGCGAAAAGTTTTGGGAACGGAGACTTGGTGATTGTAGATGTAAGGTTGTGTGTTTGATGAAATAAGAAAGAAGTTGAAGAGAAAAGGAAATTTACAGGTTACATCAAGAGAGAGAGAGAGAGAGAGAGAGAGAGAGAGAGAGAGAGAGAGAGAGAGAGAGAGAGAGAGAGGAGGGTGACATTCAAGGGTAGTGATTAGGCTGAAAAAGGTTTCCCTTGCAGTGGACTTCGTTCTGTCTGTCTGTCTGTGTGTCTGTCTGTCTCTGTCTGTCTGTCTGTCTGTCTGTCTCTGTCTGTCTGTCTGTCTCTCTGTCTGTCTCTGTCTGTCTGTCTGTCTGTCTGTCTCTCTCTCTCTCTCTCTCTCTCTCTCTCTCTCTCTCTCTCTCCATCTGCTAAGCTGTCTAATACCTGTCTTCCCTCCTGTTCATCTTATTATCTGTTTAATTATGTAGGTATGTATGTAAGTATCTGATGATGATGATAATGATGGCAACTTAAGGTGACGTTAATGAAGATCTTAATGATAACACCAAATAATAATAATAATAATAATAATAATAATAATAATAATAATAATAATAATACGATAAATGATGCTGATAATGCCATGGACGATAAGATAACGTTGTAATTGTAAAGTGAAGACAGTCGAAGAGTTTATAAAGTAGACGAAGGAAGAAACAGTGAGTGATGGAGAAGGGATGGAGGAGGGGGGGTGGAGGAGGAGGGAGAGAAAGGAAGATGAGGGAGGGGAGGCAGGGAAGGAGAGAGGGAGGTAGAGGGGGGGAGGGAGGGAGGGAGAGAGGGAGGAAGACAGGGGTGCTGGTGGTGGGGAGGATGAGGGAGGGGAGGGGAAGGGGGGGTAACTCTCATAAAGTGTGGGGGTTTATTTATGGCAGTGTTTTCCAGCCTAATGAGTGTGTGTCCTTCCAGCTCCGTCTTTATTTATGTGTTTTCAGGGTGTGCGTCCATGACTAGGCACGTTGCTCTCTCTCTCTCTTTCTCCTTAATTGGCTCTAAATGGCTCCTCGCAATAGATGTGTTAATAGATGTAGAAGGCTTGTCTTACGTTTGCGAACGAGAGAGAGAGAGAGAGAGAGAGAGAGAGAGAGAGAGAGAGAGAGAGAGAGCGAGAGAGAGAGAGAGATCTGTCCTCTGTCTCACCTTTATTCTCTCCTATCACTCAGTACGGTTCATTCCACTCCAAGTCAGGCATGGGAGCGTCACTAACACATCTCCCTTTGCGATTCATTTGGCACAGTACACCTTAACATTCTGCTGTATATTTTATCGAAAAGTAACACAGAATAAATCGCTATGAAGAAGGTGTTGAGGAAATGTCTAGCGTCAGTTAGAATAAAAAGTTAGGGGGTCAGAGGCGGTGAGAATACCCAGACAGTACATGGTGACAAACGGTGTGTAATTCACCGGGTCGGTCAGGATCTCTTTGATGGTCGTGATCATCAGCTTTTACCCTCCCGGAAGGGAGCTGAGAGCTCATATAATCCGATCTAAGGGCAAGGCTGTGACCTTCACACACGCACACACCCGTCCCCTTACTCAAGGGGGACAGTAACCACCCACTTCGTCAGTGAAACTTTTCGCAACCTGAGCGAGGCGCGAACTCCCGTCCACCAGTTGGCAAGCGAGAGCATTACCACTGCACCAGCTAGCGGTGTGTGTGTGTGTGTGTGTGTGTGTGTGTGTGTGTGTGTGTGTGTGTGTGTGTGTGTGTGTGTGTGTGTGTGACTCCCGATAACACAGACACCTCAAAAAATGCACACGCGAAAAAATCGGGCAGGAAACAGCGGAAAAAGCAGCAAAAATCTATTATGTAAACATTGATTTTCGGAAACACGCCCCCCCTTCCCTCCCCCAACGCCTGCCAGCCAGTGAGAACTCAGGAAGGCGAAGATCTGTCCTCTGATTGGTGGGCTGGGGCTCAGGTGGGGCGGGGTTAATTAAGAGAGGGAGTGAACCAGGGAATCGAAGGTGGGGGAGGTGGAGGTGTGTGTGAGTGGGTGTGTGAGTGGGTGTGTGAGTGAGAAGGCAAGGCTGAGAGAGCAAGGTGAGAGAGTTCGATAAACGGATACCGGGATAGATGTATATATAGACATGGTGGATGGATGGATAGACAGACTGATAGATAAAGACAGAGAGAGAGAGAGAGAGAGAGAGAGAGAGAGAGAGAGAGAGAGAGAGAGATCAGACCTGAGGGAAAACAAGACAATAATGTAAGAAAAATTGTTCATCGACCTGCAGTCTGGAAAAAAAGGCGAAAAAAGACAATGGAAGAAAGAGGCAATTGAGGAAGACTTCACGATGATGAGAGAGAGAGAGAGAGAGAGAGAGAGAGAGAGAGAGAGAGAGAGAGAGAGAGAGAGAGAGAGAGAGAGGAAGGAGGAGGGAAGATGAAGAAGGAAGAAAAATGGGATTTAGGATAGTGGATTGGAAAGAAAGAAAAAAGAGGAAGGAGGAAGGGGGGAAGTAAGAGATAGGGGAAAGGGTGGTAGGAAGGCCTGGGAAGGAAGAGAGGAAGCAGAAGAGATGATAAGGAAGAAAGAAGAGCAGGAAGGAGAAGAGAAGAGGGGAGGGGAGTAAGAGGCAGGAAAAGGCTTGAGAAGAGGGAGTAGAGGCAAGCAAGATGGGAAGACAGAAGTAGGGGGGAAGGAATGAGAAGGAAGGAGGAAAGGAATTGAGAATGTTGGGAGGGAGAAGGAAGGAGGAAAGGAAGACAGAAGGTAAGAGGAATGGGAGGGGAAGCGAGGAGAGGAGGATAGGATAGTGGAGGGAGAAAGAAGGAGGGGAGGAAAAGGGAAGGAGGTAAGAGGATGGGAGGGGAGGAGAGGAAAGGAGCAACGGGGAGGGAAAGGGGGAATATGAAGAGTGGATAGGGGAGAAGGGAGAGGATGGTGGGGAAGGAGAAGAAAGAATAAGGGGAGGGAGGGAGAGGAGGTAAGGAGGGAGGGAAAGGTGTGGAGGAGGGAAGGGAAGGGGAAGTTTGAGAAGAGGGAGGAGAGGAGAGAGACGAAAAGAAGAGACGAGGAGCAAGAAAAAGAGAAACTTCAAACATTTTCAGCACGAAAGGGAGAGAGGGAGGAGGAGGAGGAGGAGGAGGAAGAAAGAGGAAAGTAGAGGAAAAGGATAAGAGGGATGAGAAAAGATGGAAGCGAATAGAGTGAAGAGTTGATGAGGAAGAAGAAAGAAAAGGAAGAGGAATGAAATTATGTTAAGTTGAAAGAAGGAGAAAATAAGAAGGGAGAAAAATATAGGGCTCAAGGAAGATGCATAGTGAGAGAGAGAGAGAGAGAGAGAGAGAGAGAGAGAGGTGAAGAAGTATGATGAAAGGGACGTGAAGAAGGAAAAAAGTTGTCAGAGAAAAGAAAGAGGGAGAAGGAAAGGTGAAGGCGGGAGGAAAGAGGAAGGAGCGAAGGAGAGGAAGGGAGGGAAGGGATATTGCCCCACTTTCATCACAGGCGTCAGCACGAGAGAGAGAGAGAGAGAGAGAGAGAGAGAGAGAGAGAGAGAGAGAGAGAGAGAGAGAGAGAGAGAGAGAGAGAGAGATGGTATAAGTGAAAAAAGAGGAATAGGAGGATCAAAGACAAAAAGAGTTTAGAGAGGAAAGAAATATACAATAAGGCAGATGAAGCTTGATGATGATGATGGTGGTGATGATGATGATGATGATGATGATGGTTGTGGTGGTGGTGGTGGTGGTGGTGATTGATGATGATGATGATGATCTTGATGAGAATGAGACGGAGGAGGAGGAGGTGGATGAGGATGAGGATAAGGAAGAGGAAGAGGACAAAAGAGAGGAGAGGAAGAGAAAGAATGTAGAAAAGAAATAATGAAGTTTTGGGCAAGAGTAGTAGGAAGAGGAAGAGAAGGCGGAGGAGGAAGAGAGGAGAGGAAGCGGTTAAATCGTGGGTAGGAGGAGGAGTAGGAGAATGAAAAAAGAGTGGAGAGGAAGAGGGAAGCGGAGGAGAGGCGAAAGAAAGAGAGAGATTATGCATATTAGCAGGGGAAGGAAAAAGCAGTAAGTGGGGAGATTCAGCAGGGCTAAGTTGTGAGGTTGGAGGGAGGGAGGAGGGGAGAGAAAAAGGAGGAGAGAGGGAGGAGGAGGGGAGAGAAAAAGGAGGAGAGGGGGAGGAGGAGGGGAGAGAAAAAGAAGGAGAGGAGGAGGAGGAGGGGGAAGAAGAAGAAGAAGAAGAAGAAGAAGAAGCAGAAGATGGGAGACAAAAGAGAGGAGGAGGAGGAAGAGGAGAGGAGAGAAAAAGGTGGAGGAGGAGCAGAACGAGGAGGAGGAGGAGGAAAGAAGAAAAGTGAGTTGCAGAAGAGGAGGCAGATAATGTAAAAGAAATAAAATGAAACAAGATTAGAAGTCAGGAAGATGAGTATGTAAAAAAAAATAAAAAATAAAAATCTAAGCATATGTATCTTTGGGTGTGTCTGTCGATCTGTTTGTGCTTGTCTGTGTCTCTCTGTTTATCTGTCTGTCTGTCTGTCTTATCGGTATCTGTATGTATATCCGTCTGTCTGTCTGTCTAAACACGAGATGAGATAAGGGCAAGATGAAGGCCACGTGACCCTCTTATCGCTATCGTTCGCGTCCTGAGAGACACCAGGAAAGTAGTGTTAAAGTGGTGCGTCGATCAGGAACGCTACAGCAAGTGAATGGATGGTAGAGCGGAGCGAGGGGGGGGGTTAACTGAACTGTGTGTCTGATTGTCAGCAAGATTTAGTTTCCCAGTGATTATCAGCATTGTTTTATCACACCATAGAAATAAATAATGAATAAATAAATAAATAGACAGATAAAAAAAGGATTGCAAGCAGGAAGAGGAAAAATAAGAAGACAAACAAGGTATATAAAGATTGCCAGGAGGAGGAGGAGGAATAAGAGGAGAAAGAAGAGGAATTAAGAGGACAGGAGGAAGACAATAAAGAGGAGGAGGAGGTAGGGAGTCTGGAGGGATTTATGGCTCAACTGGAGACCAAACTTAAAACGAGTGAGAAGCAGCAGCAGATAAACTCTCTCTCTCTCTCTCTCTCTCTCTCTCTCTCTCTCTCTCTCTCTCTCTCAGTAAAAAAAAAGGAATGGATGGATGGGAGGGAATGATTGGTAAGAGAGAAAAAGGGGTGAGGAGAGGTGGAGAGGGAAAGGAAAGGTGGGAGAGAGAGAGAGAGAGAGAGAGAGAGAGAGAGAGAGAGAAGAAGAAGAAGAGGAAGTAAGAGGGGGAAGGAGAAATGGCGTTAAGATAGAAAGAAAATGAAAATGAATTGAAAGAAGATGGGTAGGAAAAAGAAGGAAAAATAGAAAAAAAAAGAATAGGGGAGAAAGAAAAGGGAGAGGAGGAGAGAGGGAGAAAGACAAGGGAGGAGGAAGGGAGGAAGAAGAGCGGAGAACAGAAAGAAGAGAAGGGTAAGAGAGGAGGGGGGGAGGAGAGGACAGGTAAGATGAAAGAGTAGGGAAATAGAAGAAAGAGAAGATAGGAGGGAAGAGAAGAACAGGAGATAGAAGGGAACGGAAGAGGAGGAAGACAGGGAATGGATATCTGAGAAGGAAGACGAAAAAGGAAGAGGAGGAAAATTATTAGGAAAAGAAATACAGTAAAAAGAAAAGGAGTGAAGAAAGTGAGAGAGAAAAAGAAAAAAAGAAAGTTACCTGGATAAATAAATTGACACATATAAAGCCTAAGTATGGAAGTGAAGGATAAGGACAGAAATCAAAGGAAAAAAATTCGTAAATAAATAAAAACTTAAGAGCTTATCCAGGAATCTAATTTTTAAAACCCCATCGTTCACACCGATGTGTAAAGTTTGGTTTTTGTTCCCGGGGCTGATCGTTCGGCTTGAGACAGCTTCGTTCGCCGTTCCGTAGGACATCGCTTCGGATTCCGGGTGTTTCACGGATTCCGGCTGCTTCGCGGATTTCGGGTGTTTCACGGATTTCAGGTGTTTTACGGATTTCGGATGTTTGTGTGTGTGTGTGTGTGTGTGTGTGTGTGTGTGTGTGTGTGTGTGTGTGTGTGTGTGTGTGTGATCTTCATCTAGTTTATCATTGTCTTTCTGTGTCATTTATTTCTTAGATCCCACCTTACCCCTTGAAATAATGGAAATTTTTGGTTATGATGATGATGATGATGTTTCTGCCTGTTAGCTGGTTTTAGTGTCGATGAAATTAATAGAACTTAAGTGTCTATTGGCCACGGTGTAATCCGGTAAAATCCCACTTTACTCGATTACCTCCCCACCACACAATACTCTCTCCACACCATTCCTCTCTCCACCACTATATTCTCTCTCCACTACTAGTTCTATCTCCGCCATCCTTTTATCTCTTCGTCACCAAATTCTCTCTCTCTCTCCACCACCCATTTTTCTCTTTCTCCATCGCTCGGTTCTCTCTCCATCATTCCATATACTTTCTCCACCACTGATTGCGGCCATCGTTCTTCTCCTAGATCTATCAACAGTGGTGTTCCTCAGGGCTCTGTCCTGTCACCAACTCTCTTCCTTTTATTCATCAATGATCTTCTAAGCTGTACATCTAACCCTATCCACTCATACGCTGATGACTCCACCCTTCACCTTTCCTTTCGGTTCCCGCAACGCCCATCTCAACAGTTACTTCAACAAACAAGGGATGAGGCTATGACACACCTAATGTCTGACTTGGCTCGTATCTCTGACTGGGGTAAAAATAATCTGGTTGTTTTTAATGCATCTAAGACTCAGTTCTTACACCTATCAACCGACAAAATCTTCCACAGGTATACCCACTAATGTTTAATAATATTCAGCTTAATCCTGCATCATCCTTGAACATGCTTGGGGTTTCATTTACTCGGGACTTATCTTGGAAAGATCATATTACATCTCTTGTAAAATCTGCTTCCAAGAGATTGGGTGTGCTAAGCCGACTCCGCTCTTTCTTTACTCCTGCACAATTGTTGACTCTATACAGGGGTTTTATCCGCCCCTGTGTGGAGTACAACTCTCATGTGTGGGGAGGCTCCCCACATACAGCTCTTCTCAATAGGGTGGAGTCAAAGGCTCTTCGTCTCATTAACTCTCCTCCTCTTACTGACTCCCTTCAACCTCTGTCTCTTCGCCGCACTGTTGCATCTTTATCTCTTTTCTATCGCTACTTTAATGGTCACTGCTCCTCTGAACTGTCTGCTTGCATTCCTCCACCTCTACGACGGGCGCGTAGCACCCGTCTAGCAGCAAACTCTCATCCCTTTTCTGTCCAACTCTCTAATGCAAGAGTTAACCGTTCCTCCCAGTCTTTCATTTATGCAACAGGTCAGCTCTGGAACTGTCTCCCTCTGTCTGTATTTCCTGCTGCCTATGATCTCCAGTATTTCAAACGCAGTGTGTCCAGGCATCTCAAAATTATCGGATCTTGAATTTGGCTCTCTATTGTATTTTGTTTTTCTCTTGGAGGGAACTGTTACTGCGGGCTCATGGCCTTTGGTTCCTTCTTCCTCGCATAAAAAAACAAAAAACAAAAAACAAAAAAAACATATGCATTACGCTCTCTCTCTCTCTCTCTCTCTCTCTCTCTCGCGGGCTGGGTGCGTGTTTGGGGCAGGGCGTTTTCACCTCGTAGTGGGAGAGAAAATGTTGGTAATCATCTCTCACCTTCCTCACCGCTGGAGGGAAGGAGGGAGGGAGAGAGGGAGGGGTAGGGAGAGAGGGAGTGGGGAGGGAGAGAGGGAGGGGAGGGGGGAGGGAGAGAGGGAGGGGAGGTAGGAGGGGATGTGGTGTGAGGTTCCCCCCCTAATCCTTCACTTGACTTGTGAGGCCAGGACACGAAACCTGCCTGGGTGGAGGGAGGGAGGGAGGGAGAAGGGAGGGAATGAGGAGGGAATAAGGGAGTGAGTGGGTGGGGGGAAGGGAGGAACCGGGAGGAATAGGAAGGAAGAAGGGAGAGAGAGAGAGAGAGAGAGAGAGAGAGAGAGAGAGAGAACGAGATGAGAAAGACAAATAGAAAGTGAAAGATGTGAAGAGTGAGAGTAAAAGATGATGGATGAAGAGAGAGAGGTGAAGCGGCGGGGTTTATGAAATTCATGAGAGAGAGAGAGAGAGAGAGAGAGAGAGAGAGAGAGAGAGAGTGTGAGAGAGAGAGATTCCTAATATTACAAAAATCATAAACGAATCATGATGGGTTCTGAAGCATTTCCATTAATTTTTTTGCAGTGTTTTATTGGTTTGTGTTAGTCCTTTTATTGTCATCTTTGTTTATTTTCTCTTACATATCTCTGAAATATTACTAAATTTATACAATTACGATACTGGAAATAAAAATAAGTAAATTCTCTCTCTCTCTCTCTCTCTCTCACATCAGCTCCTGTAACCCCCTTTCTCCTTTCAGCATTGCATTCTTTTCACGCTTCACACTCCTACAGTAATTCCTCTTAACGTTCCACTTTCTTTTATTCCTCCTCCTCCTCCCCCTCCTCCTCCTCCTCCTCCTCCTCCTCCTCCTCCTCCTCCTCCTCCTCCTCCTCTCATCACTCACTCTTCGTCTCTATCGTAATCCATTTTACGGGCCATTTTCATACAAAGCTCCTCTTTCATTCTCCTTAGCTCTTTGACTCTTCTCTCTCTCTCTTTTCTCTCTTACTCCCCTTTCCTCTCTCTTTTCTCCCTACTTTTCACTTATTTTATAGGCCCTTGTGGAATTGTTTGAGTATCCTGGCTTCATTCTCTCTCTCTCTCTCTCTCTCTCTCTCTCTCTCTCTCTCTCTCTCTCTCTCTCTCTCTCTCTTCTCTGTCATGCATTTTTACGGTCATGAGGGGTCGGAATCATGGCAGTTCTTGTGTAAAGTTTTTTTTTTTCTGTGGTTGTTTGTCTGAGTTTTTCTATATTTATTTGTACATCATTTAGTTTATCTCTGTCTTTCTGCATCTGTTTCTGCCCATCAACCTCTATCTATCTATTTATCTGTCTGTCTATCTATCTGTATGTTTATCAGTCAGTCAGTATCTAAGGACGGACAGAAATAGATAGCCAGATAGGTAGACAGATAAATAGATGCATGTTGGGATAATCTTCTCTGTAGGCTGTAGTTTGTGAGACTTCATGTATCACGGACATGGGAACGGACATGTAAAAGCGCCTGAGAGGACATACTACCGCGTCCTTATACGTACAGGGTTGTCCATATGTAGCTCTCCTTATCCGTACCATTGGGATGTTTTTCGTGTGTTGCGGGTACGGTTCACTCTGCCACACCCACGCCCACACCAGCAGACTGTGCCCTCCTAATACCCAAGATACCCCCAGTTGAGTTTCTAGTGTAGGATAAGCACAAAGAAACGTAATGCAGAACTATATTCTTAAGTCAGAACAAATAACGAAGGAAATAGAACAAAGACGGGATGGAATGTGTAAGTTGAAGATCAATGTAGCAAGGAAGATAGTTCAGAACCAGACGTGAAGAACAGAACATACAACAAAGGGTACAGAACACAGAACGGAGACGTAACGAAGGAAACAGAGCACAGGGCTTAACACGGAGAGAAGAGCATTTAACACGAAGACAGAGAATACAGAAAAAAACAGACATGACAAGAGAAATATAGTGCAGAACATAACATGGTGTCTAGAACATATTATAAGAGGAAGAACACAAGACAGTTCTAACAGCTGGCATAATAAACAAAAGAACAGCGCGCAGACCATAACACAATTCAAGCATATAACAAAAGATCAGAGAAAATATATATCACAATGGACACATACAAAACCAAACGCAGGTACTACATCGCCTGAGAAAAGAACAAATGGGACACTAAACTCAAGGGAATAACTGCACATAACAAAAGAGCAAAGAGAACAATAGAATGCTGTAAGAATAGCCGCGTTCTGCTGTTGGCTTCTCTATCCTCTCCTCTCCCCTCCTCTCCAGACCCCTTCTCTGTTCTCCTCATCTTTCTCCTCCCCATACCGCCTCTCTGCTCTGCTCTGCTCTGCTCTGCTCTGCTTTCCTCACCTCACCTCTCCCTTCCTCTCCTCTCCTCTCCTTTCCTCTCCTCCTCATGACCGCGTTGTAACATTCTCCCTGCAAAAAAGAGCAATTACAAACTTCCTTGTTTTAATTACATCCGGTCCTTGTCTGGCCAGGTGTGGGGGAGGGGGGGCAGGTGTGTGGGAGGTGTAATGAGGTTTAAGGGAGGTGTGGGGAGGTTTGGGCAGGTGTTGAGATGTGGAAGGGAGGGTTTGGATAGGTTTAGGGATGTGTAGAAAAGTGCGGTAAGATGCGGTGGTGTTGTGCGGTGTGGTGTGTTCTTGTATGTTTGCGTGTGGTGTGGTGTGGTGTGGTGTGGTGTGGTGTGGTGTGCTTTGCTGTGCTGTGGGGGAGTATGACAAGGTTTGTATAAGGTGCTGGGAGATGTAGCGAGGCTTGTTTGAGATGTGGGAAACTGTAGGAGGGTGTAAATTGCTTTGGGAGAGGTGTTATGATGTTTGGGGAAGGTGTAGGAACAGGTGTGTACTGGTGTGATGATGTATATGAAGATGTAACGAGATAGAGGGAGGTGTAGGCAGGTGTAACGTGATCTGTGGGAAGCGTGGAGACAGGTGTGAACTATGTGGGGAGGTGTAGGAAGGTGTTTGGAGGTATCGAGGTGTAGGCGAAGGTTTAGGATGGGATAATGAGGTTTGGTACAGATGTAGTAAGGTTTTGGGAGGTGAAGGCAGGTTTGGGTAATTATAGACAGATGTTGATATGTGTGAACAGGTGTAGAAAGATGTGATGAGCTTTGGGGAGGGTTTGAGGGGAGGTGTGGGGAGTGTGGGAGATGGGCAATGTGGGAAGGTTAACAGGTGTGGAGAGAGAGAGAGAGAGAGAGAGAGAGAGAGAGAGACATATATATATATATATATATATATATATATATATATATATATATATATATATATATATATGAATGCATGTATGTGTGTATGTGCTAATATCCTGACTGAATGTTAATAGCCGTAGTGGTATGTTAATAGTGCAATTCTTGTCATCACACGAGTAATTACAGGCGCCGTAATAGCAATTAGAGGAATAGCCTGCTCTCCAGTGCTCATTTACATACCCACGAAAATATCACGGAGGGAGAAAGGAAAATTGTAATTGGTGCTGTATTGTTACTCGTGTTTAGTTTCTGTTAATTTTTGATTGCTGACATTTACGGGGAAAATATTTTAAAAGTAGGAAAGAGGAATATTTAGCTTTTATTTTATTTGCATGACTAATTAAATGATTGATTTTATGTCGGATTTATAGAAGAAAATGTCATACTCACACACACACACACACACACACACACACACACACACACACACACACACACACACACACACACACACACACACACACACACACACACACACACACACATAATATATATATATATAATGTGAATGTGTATGTGTGTGTGTGTGTGTGTGTGTGTGTGTATGTGTGTGTGTGTGTGTGCGCGTGCGCGCGCGCAAATAAATCGTTTAGAATCGCTACACTGATAAAGAGACGGAAGAAGAAAATACTTTATTCCCCGTGCGTATTCGAGTATTCACATCTTCATGGGTGAACCCATGGTGTGGACGAACATTTTGCTTTCACTAGATGATGAGCATACACGACAGCGCTGGGGAAATTTTGGTTACATACACACACAGTATCTATCTTTATATAGTATTGGTGATGATTTGGGAGTTTCATTTAGCCACCTGAATCTTCACCTTAATATAAGAAAGAAATTTAGAGTGTGTTGTTGGATGATACCAGAGAGAAACACACCCAGGATTTATGTCCCTACTCACCACAACAACGACCCCCTCTCCTCACCACACGCCGCCCTCCCTCATAGACTTCCCACGCTTCTCCTATCCCGCTCACAGTTTCTGTGTATCAGATTTTAGGGGTCCAGTCTTCTCCCCTTTAGCTGAGATGGACTTCCCTCTTGTAATATCTTGTAGTGACTGCATTTATTACGGTATGTTAAGCTAGTCCTTTGCCTTGATTTGTGTTAATGCGTTTACTCAGATTCAGAGAGAGGTAGTTTATCTTAATATATTTTTCTTTATTAATTTATTTGTTTACTTTTCAAGGGATGTAGCACGGAAGGAATTGTTTATCTTATTTCGTATTTGTTTCCTCATTGTTTTCATATTCTTCTCGCCTTTTCCCATTTCCCCCAATATGTTCAGTTCTCCCCCCCCCCTCTCTCTCTCTCTCTTACATCCAATCTGTTTTCCATAATCGCTCCTCTTGCTGGAAATTCCTATCTCCTTTGCAGCCGGTTCCTCAGCTCCTTTGCTTTCACTCCATCTTCTCCCTATTTTCACTCCTCTCTCTCTCTCTCTCTCTCTCTCTCTCTTTCTCTCTCTCTTTCTGTGTGTGTGTATGTGTTTGCGTGTTTGTGTGTAATATATATGCATATAGATAGGTACATACATTCATACATACATTCTGAGAGAGAGAGAGAGAGAGAGAGAGAGAGAGCGAGGAAGATGGAAATGGATTAATATAGAGCGAAGGAGGAGAGAGAGTGAGACAGTGAGAGAGAGGACGAAGGAAATGAATTAGTATAGAGCGAAGGAGGGGAAAGACTGAGAATAAAGTGATGAAAGAAGGTAGGGAGAGAGAGAGAGAGAGAGTTGGAAGGAAGACACATGATACCGTGAAAATTAAGATGCGTCTGTTTACTTCTCCGTTTTCTTTAGCCAGCTGGGGTGGAAGAAGAGGGGGGGGGCTAAGGTAAACACAACACGCCTTGGAGATATTTTAACTTACGGTGAGATGTGGACAGGAAGAGAGTGAGAGGGTAAACAGAGGAGTGTGTGTGTGTGTGTGTGTGTGTGTGTGTGTGTGTGTGTGTGTGTGTGTGTGTGTGTGTCTTCTTGCTTGTGTGCAGCGTCTTATTTTATGTATGTATGTATTTATCTGTCTACCAGTCCATTTTTATATTTGTCAACCGATTACTCTTTTTCTCTCTGTTCGTGTCTGTCTGTCAGTCTGTCCTTCTGTCCACTTGTCTGTTCGTGTCTGTCTGTCAGTCTGTCCTTCTGTCCACTTGTCTCCTGTCCACCTGTGTCTGTCTATCAAAAATTACCAATCTGTTTATTTGCCTCTCTAACTCTTCCCAGCGTATTTACTTGTCTACCTAAGCGTGTTAGAATAATTTCCTCCAACACAGGCCTTGAAGAAACTCTCACGCCTCACGAAGCATCTCTCACAAAGAAAATTAAGTCAACGGAGAAAATAAAAAACGTATACTTTACATTCCGTATTTTTCACCAAACTTTGCCTGTCGTGGGGAGAGGCGGTGGACGAGTGGATAGAGGAGTGACTTGTAGATCGTAAATCACTGGTTCAATTCTGGTTTTTGGCTGTATAATTTTCAGGGTGTGGGTATCGTTGGCCTCTTCACCCCTATGACGTCTGTACTTATTTATTTATATATTATTTACTTCTGGACTCCACCACGTGATTATTTTCGTTCTTGGTTGACATCTCTTCGTGAACAGGCTTTCTAATCTTTGTCCAGAGGTGTTATCGTTAAAGTTTTGATATTTACTTTGTTAATACTTGAGTGATGGTGGGGAGAGAGGAGAGAGAGAGAGAGAGAGAGAGAGAGAGAGAGAGAGAGAGAGAGAGAGAGAGAGAGAGAGAGAGAGAGCATTATAACTCAGATAGTCGTAATAGTGACAACAATAGTTACAGGGAACATCACAAAGGCTACACACACACACACAGAGTAACAATAAATCTCAATAAATCACTCTAATTTGCGTAAACAGCCCAGCCCTAGTGAATAATGGAGATAAATTGGAAAATATGAAAAACGTTTTGTAAAGTTCTGAAAAAGTGATAAGCAGTGAAAATGATCTCAGGAATTCCACTAATACGATCGGTAATGTTATGCCATTAATCAGATGGACGGTGACTGATAGGGTATGGAACAGAGACTGGCAGCGAGAAAGACTGAAGACACCGACAGAGACAGACTGATAATTTTGTTTATTGGAGCTAGAGCAATATATAGACTGACTGATGATTTAGTTTTGATCAGTAGCGAAACTAGCTTTACAAATAATGAAAAGAAGGCATCGGGTAACAGGAACAAAGGAAAAAAAAATAACGGAGAGACACATCGAGCTGCCTAGTATTCCAGCATAAATGGCCAGCGAACGTAAGCCTCCCCCCAAAATAAATAAATAAATAAATAAATAATAGTAATAATAATGACGCCAAGAACTCAGGCCCCAAGCTGTCAACGCAAAGCTTCAGTCGGTAGTGTCCACCAAGCCTTGCGCAGTGACTCTCCATACAACTTCAGTGACCTTGCTGACCTAATCAGTTCATCGTCCCTTCATACTGTATCACTGACAGAAGTTTGATCGAAATCCGTCCATGGATTCAGGAGATATGGCACTCACAAGGATAAACTAAGTCGACCTCATATCACCTTGACCTTTAACCCTTTGACCTGGGTGACCTAATAGTTCATCACCTCCTTATATTGCATCGCTGGCAAAAGTTTGGTGAAAACCCGTCAATGGGTTCAGGAGATATCGCGCCCACAAGAGTGTAATGGATGAACAGACCCACGCACACAGGCAAGCGCTGACGGACAGATGAATCACTTATGCCTCCTCGACCATAGCTGGATGGAGGCATAGAAAGACTGGTAAAGAGGAGAGGTGACCGAAAAGTAGTCGTGAAAAAAAAAAAAAGCTAGTGACAAAGATAAAGCAGATAAACAACATAAAACAAGGCAGGGCGAGCATACGACCATTCAACACAAAACAGAATAATGGGAGAAGAGTAAAGTGACAAAAGTAAGCAACGAAATAATGGAAATAATAACTAGTAACGAAAATAAAGCAGATAAACAGCTTAAAATAAAGAACGGGGAACACACTAGCCTGCCAGCAAGCATCGTCGTCGTGGTGTAGCAGTAAGCAAGTTTAAAAGGGCAAGAGGACAATTACCGGAGTTACCCTGAGTGACAGTGATTGTAAATTGTAGGTTGTTACAGGGACGGAGCAGTGAGAGAGAGAGAGAGAGAGAGAGAGAGAGAGAGAGAGAGAGAGAGAGAGAGAGAGAGAGAGAGAGAGAGAGAGAGAGGTTACAGCATTACATACATATCAAGACCACAGTGAAAGTACGGTTCAGTCAAGGTAACCCAGCCTTCATGTAAACAGGATGATTTTTTGTTGACCACAGAAATCGACAAGGGATTTTAGTTCCACTCCCGTTTTGACAGAAAGAATAATTATCAGACAAAAAAAAATATATATATATATATTCATTTGGGTACGATGTTTTTATAAATGAGGACTATGGCCTTTGTCTGATCATAGTTGATATCTCCTGTTATAAGGCACATCTTGAAATATTTTTGTTATGTGGTGTTCGTCCTTACTCTCAGCTCAAAGAACCATAATTTTCTTAGTTTTGCTTATTCTAGGGAAGTTTCACATGCCTTGTTTATCATGACATAGTTTAAGACCTTGACAGTGTTCAGATGCTTTTTATTTTTTTCCATGTGTACCTTCCCTAATTACTGGGCACTCTTGGTACTGAACACAAATCTCATTCTTGTAGGGAAAATGTCAAAAATAGGTACGATGCATGGTAAGGTTAGGTCTGAGAATATGACATTTACTGATGACTTATGATGATTTTGGATGGTTATATTTGGTCTGGGTACTTCCTGTTCAATTTTACTTCAGGTTAAATCCGGGTTATATCCAGGTTAGGTCCGAAGCATGCCTAGGGTAAATCCGAAGGGTGTCATTTGCCGGAAGAAAAATCACCGGTGGTGCAATGATCTCATTGTTTCTTCCAAAACATTTATTTTTTCCCGAATAAATGGATGTCAGATTTCAACAAAGTACGCTACACCATATAAAAGAAAGAAAACCTTCCTGCCATAAAACGAGCTGCAAGATAAAACGAGTCTCTACCAGGACATTTTAAAGCAGAAGACCCCTCCCTTACCCAGCCGCCATATCCTCTGGTAGTAAGACGTACAGGAAGACAGGGAAAAGAAGCACCGTGCTGTATATTCCATTAGTAAAACACCGCCTGCCTCTGGGTTATGGTCTGACGTATTTATAATCATATGTTTGGTGGTTGCAAGGTCACAACAATTTGCTTTTATTTACTCATGTTTTTATGGACAAACGTTTTCGATAATCCAGCCAACATGTCCCTACCCCAAACAACAGAGAAAAAGTCTTCAGCCGGCAATCTCTCTAATCATATGGATGCAAACCAGGGCGAGGCGAAATAATATACATAATGCCAAAATAATATTCATAATGCGCGTGGAGGTTGTAATGTGGGGCACTTGTATTTGCTAAAGGGGGAGGGAGGGATGGGGGCGGCTCTCCCCTCGATTAAGATAATGAAACTTACTTGGAGCGGAGGAAGGAAGGGAAGGAAAGGGAGAGAGAGGGGAGAGGGGAGAAAGGTAGGCGAAAATGCAAGGAAACGGAGTGGAAGGGGGAACGGGAAGGAAGGGGAGAGAGAAGGGAAGAAAGGAGAAAGGGAGGTGGGGAAGAGGTAAGGAAAGGAAGACGAGGAGATAGGAAAGGGTGATTGGAGAGTGTGAGGCGGGAGAGGGAGGGAAAGGAAGAGGAAAGGAATAAAAGGGAGAAAGGAAGCAAATGAAAATGCAAGGAAAGGGAGAGGAGGAGGGAGGGAAAGTTAGGGAGACGAGTAGGAGGAAGAGAAAGGAAGGTAAGAGAGGCGACAAGATGAAGGTGAAGATGGGCGAAAGAGAATTATGGAGAGAGGGCAATAGGGGAAGAAGAGAAAAAAGGAGAGAGGGAAGTAGAGAAGAGAGAAGAATGGATAATATAGGAAGAAGAGAAGGGAGTGAAAAAGCCAAGGAAGAATAAAAAGAGAAGGAAAGGAAACTGAAAGAAAACATAGAACAGTGATAGAGAAGAGAGGGTACACTACATATATTCACGTCTAAAATATATACATTGAGTCTCAAGTACCTGATTATTCTTTACACTGACACGAAAGAAATCCTACATGACCTTCGACCTGACCTGACCTCAGAGGATGGATTCACATACGTACTTACGATCCAATTACGTCTTAAGTTATATTTGTATCTGCAGGATGAACTGGGGACGCAGGGAGACATTACACGCTGCTTTCCTTGTGCATGTTGTAAAAAATAATCTTAGTTACGACTGGAGATTTCTCGTAAGTTTGTTTTTGCCCCACGTTACCTGGACTCCTGTGTCTGTCGGGTAATGGGGCTCCCAAACACATCTTCCTTAGCGATTTATTTTTGGATAGGTCTAGCTAATGTTCGTTTGTATATTATTAATGCAGCACAACTCGATTTTGGAAGGATTTATACTGCACGGAGTAAGACAGTAAGTTGTTATAAGCGAAATAAATCGCTTAGGAAAAGGTGTTTGGGAATTTCCTTACCCGACGAGAATACAGACCCTGGTGTTGAGCGGCCTCATATTCTTGGCGATTAAGGAAGCTTCCTAACACCTTATCCTAAGCGAATTATTCTCCTTTTGTCCATATCTATGTTACGTATAAATTCTTCCAATATCGCCATTCTCTGCACAAATAATACCCCAAAATAAATCGCTAAGGAAGAGGTGTTAGGGTGTCTTCTTACTGAATACAAGAAAGCGCTCGAGAAGTTTGTTCGTCTTGGCTGCTTCTGAAGATAGCTTTTACGAAAATTAGGAACGGAAAAAAAAAAAGATTTTTGGATAGAATTTGTATGAAGGCATCGGGAACCCAAAATGTCGAAGTTCGTGTGTGTGTATGTGTGTGTGTGTGTGTGTGAGAGAGAGAGAGAGAGAGAGAGAGAGAGAGAGAGAGAGAGAGAAGGAGGGGGGGGCGAGACTAGGCAGTAAAGTCCAGCGTCTTGTGGGATAGGTTGAACCGCTGTGACGTCCAGGGCAGAGAGGCAAGCCAGGCGGGGAGTAATGGGACAGGCAGTTAGGCAGGGGGTTAGGCAGGTGGCGAGGCAGGTAGTAGGTGAGGCAGGACTGGTGTGGGAGGACAGGGAGGTGGTGAGGCAGGATTGGTGTAGGAGGAAAGGGAGGTGGATAGGCAGGAAAGGTGTAAGGTAAGAGGAAGCAGGGTGGGATGGGAGATGATAGGTAGGCAGGGAATGGTAGAGGTAGGCAGAGAGGCAGGTTGTTAGGCAGGATAGGGACGTGGTTAGGTAGGTACTGCTGGTGGAGAGAAATATAGAAGAGTGTGGGGGAAGAGATGTGTAGCCCGATGGAAGACGGGGAGTGTTGAGATAGGTAGGTGGGTGTAGGTAGGTAGGTAGGTGGGAAATTAGGTAGATAAGTAAGTAGGTAGTAAAAAAGGTTAATATATGTGGAAGGCAGGTAGCTGGGGAGCGTAGTAGAAATGGTTTATAAATGGAGGGAGATGAGTTGGAGCGGGGAGGGAGAGAAGATGGTAAGTAGATAGGTAGGTAGGTATGGAGGGAGGGAGGTAAGTAAGTAGGTAGGCATGTAGTAGGTAAAGGATGGGAGTGAGGGGAGGAGGCAAGCGTTGGGAAGTGAGGGAAAGAGAAGGAGAGAAGGAAAAATATATATCGGTAAGTAGGTAGGATGCTAGGTAAGGAGGTGTGTAGGTAGGGAGGGAGGGAAGAAAGGAGCTAGGTGGGTAGGTAGCTAGGTAGGCAGTAGGCAGGTTTATGTAGGCAGGAAGGTAAGGAGGGAAGTGAAAACGGAAGTAAAGAAGCAGATAAGATGAAAAAAGGGGAAAAAAAAAAAGGAATGAGGAAAGAAGGAAAAGATTATAGGAGGTAAGAGTAAAGAAGATACGGCCAGAATAGGAAAAAGGAAGGAAACAGGAAAATGGAGGACATAAAGGAGGAAGGAAGAGTGATACTTAGAGAAACATTGAAGAAGAAGAAGTGAAAGAAAAAGATGAAAGTTCTTAAGAGTGTGGTGAGACAGGTAAAAGTTATTTGCACAGAAGTTATCATGTAGTGAGAGAGAAACAAGTAACAAGGGGGTTAAGAGGATGAAGTGAAATAGGCAGTGACGCTATCATCATCATCATCATCATCATTGTCATCACCACGATCATTATCATCATCATTATCATCATCGTCATCCTCCTCATCCTCCTCTTCCTTAATCATCATCATCCACGGCTGTTATGCAGGAAGAGGCCATAGTAAGCAGCACAAAAGGAGAGGATATTGTCATAAAGGTGGCCAGTGAAATGGTCCGTAAAAACATTAAATATATTCCCTCGCCATTCAGGCCTTCGAAATTCCTGGCCCCATCCCAAGGGCCGAACCATCCACAATAAAATCATTCATCTGATTAAGTCGCCCTCGCATCACCTGTAGGGCAGCCTTTCCTTCAACTTCAGAGAGTGCATACCTCCCCATACAAGTAGACAGGGGGGCGACAGGTGGATAGGGGGCGACAGATAGACAGGGGGCGACAGATAGACAGGGGGACGACAAGTAGATAGAGGGCGACAGGTAGTAGACAGGAATAAAATAAGGAGCGGCTTAGTTCCATCTCGTCAAAACAAGCTGACTCTAGACACCTTTCACACCACTGAGGAAAAAAAAATATGAAAAAGAGGAAAGGAGAGGATGAGTGTTAAGACAGGGGGAGCGACAGGTAGGGAGCGAGACAGGTACGAAGCGAGGCAGGTAAAGGGAGCGAGACAGGTAGGGAACGAGACAGGTAAAGAGAGCGAGACAGGTAAGGGGAGCGAGGCAGGAATAGGAAAAATAGGAGAGGGGACGTGATGGGATAGGGCTGTTGATGATGATGGTGATTGATGATGATGATGATGATGATGATGATGATGATGATGATAGGGAGGGAGGGAGGCAGGAAGATAGGCAAGTAGGCACCGAAAAATAAAACTAGGGAGGGTAAAAAAAAAAAAAATAGGAGGGGTGGGGAAGTAGGCAGTGAGGCGGCGAGTGATGATGATGATAGGGAAGGAGGAAGGAAGGGGCTTTGCCCTGAGAAGAACATACAGTGAAAATGGGGAAGAAGGGAGAGAGATTGAGGGGAGAAGGGAGAAGAGGTGGAGGGGAGAGAAGAGGGTGGTAAAGAAGGGGAGGAAAGGGAAGAAGGGAGGAGGGGAGAGAAAGAGGGGATAAGGCAGGAAAGAATGCATAGGAAGAAAGCCAAGAGGGGAAATAATTATAATCAACAATGATATAGAAAGCATCTGATTAAAAAGGAGGAGGAGGAAGAAAGGCAAAAAGAGGAAAGGGTTTAAAGTAAGTGACAGAAAAAGGAGACGAGAAGGAGAGGGAATTAAGGAGGACTATGGAAAGGGAAATAAAGAGGGATGGAAGGAAGAAAGAATATCATAAAACGAAAAAAGTAGAAAGAATAAAAATAATGGAACGAGGTAGATGATAAAAATAAAAGATGGATAAAGAAGTGGGTGAAAAGGAGTAAGGGCGAGAAGAGAAAATTTAGGAAGGAAAGAAGGAAAGTAGGAAGTAAACAGAGAGAGCAGGAAGAGGAAAATGAAATATGTATAAAGGAGGACAAGTAAATGAAGGAAAAAAGAGAGCAGGTGGAAGTGGATAAAGAGGTGAAGAAAGGAGGGAGGATGGAGAGGGAGAGAAAAATAGAGAGAGTAGAGAAGGAGGTTGATGGGGGGGGGGGGGAAAGGAAAATAATTCGAAGTAGTGAAGTATAGAGGAAAAAGTTGGAAAAGTGACAGCAGGTGAAAATTGAAAGAGAGAGAGAGAGAGAGAGAGAGAGAGAGAGAGAGAGAGAGAGAGAGAGAGAGAGAGAGAGAGAGAGAGAGAGAGAGACTGCGCTGAGACAATCAAAAAGGGGAGGAAATGGAGGAAGGGTGAGGCTGGGAGCGGAGGGGAAGGCGATGCAGAGGAGAAGAGAGGAGGAGAGGGAGGAGAGGAGGAAGAGAGGGCAGGAGGGAAAGAATGCGAGGGAGGGAAGAGCGAGAGGAGAGGAGAGGAGGTTAATAGGGAAAGAAGAAGAGGGTGTAAGGAGAGGAGAGAAGGGAAATGAGAGAAGAAACAGAAGAGAGGAACAAAGGAGAGAGGAAAGGGGAGGAGACGAGAGGAAGAAAGAGAGGTAGAGGGAAAGAAAGGAGGAAGGCAAGAGGAGATGAAAGGAAAAATGGAGAGGAGAGATAAGAGAGAGAGAAAAAAAAAAAACAGGTGGAGCAGAGGAAAAAGGAATGAGGAAGAAAGAGAAGGAAAGAAGGAAGAGAGAGGGAGAAGGAAGAAAGGGAGATAGGAAGATAAGGGATGAGGAAGGAGAGAGAAAAAAAGAGGAAGAATTGGAGAGGATAAGAGGAAGGAGAGAAGAATAAGAGGAGCGAGCGAGAAGGAAAAGAAAAAAAACAAAGAAAAAGAAAGGAGAAGTTACGTAAGACAGGACGAGACCGGAGATGAGAAGAGATATTGAGTATACAGCTTTCTCTCTCTCTCTCTCTCTCTCTCTCTTGTTACTGGAGTGTGATAAAAGTGACAACGGTGGAGTGTGGCTGGGGAACGTTTTGAGAGAGAGAGAGAGAGAGAGAGAGAGAGAGAGAGAGAGAGAGAGAGAGAGAGAGAGAGAGAGAGAGAGAATGCAACAAACCAATCCATTGTTTTCTCACCTTCCACAATTTTCTCTTGCCAAAAAATCGAGACAAAAATATGTAAATAAAGAAAATCATTGTTAAATATCCAAAGAAATATAGTACACACACACACACACACACACACACACACACACACACACACACACACACACACACACACACACACACACACACACACACACACACACACACACACACACACACACACACACCATTCTCTCACTTTCTGCCAGCTCTCCGTTACGTTCCATCACACTTCAAAGTTTTAGCCACTCTCCCAAAAATTTTCTCACTCTCCCCCACTCCCCACTCTGTCTTCCCCTTACCCACTCTCACTCGCACGCTCTTGCATCCCCTCCCACCCTCTCCCACGTTGACTCTCTCCCAGTTTTTCTTACATATTCTCAAGTTTCACCTTTCCTTTTCCACACTCCTTCATGCTGTCTCGCTGATTTTCATACTCTCTCACTCTGTATTCCTCTCACACTTGCTCACATTCTCTTGCACCCTCTCCCACCCCCTCCCACCTTCTCTTACACTCTCTCAAACTCCCCCACACACTCTCACGTTCTTTCTCAACCTCACACACCTGTCCCAGCCCCTTCCACACACTCAAACTCACCCACACTCTTCCACGCTTATCTACACCCCATCACACTCCCCCACATCGTCTTATACTCCCACACTCTGTCCCACATTCTCCTACACTCTTCCTCACATTCTCTCCCACTCTCCAACACTCCCACACTTTCACTCTGTTCCCCACACCCTCCTACACTCTCCACATACACAGTTCCACTCACACGCACACACTCTCCCACGGTCATACAAACTCTCCCTCCACGCCCACACACCCACACACCCACACCCACACGCTCACACACACTCATGCATCCCCACACCCACACTCGCTCCCTCACTCCCTTACACTCTCCCACTCCCCACACTCTCCTCCTCCCCACGTCCTCCCACTCCCCACACCCTTCCACTCCCAACACACTCGCACACTCTTATATTTTGTACTATTTAAACATCCACACACATCCATACACTATCTTACACACACACACACACACACACACACACACACACACACACACACACACACACACACACACACACACACACACACTCTCCCTTTCACTTTCTTAGACGTGTAGCTCTGATCTAGCCTCTGATTATATTCAATTTATGAGTCTCCACTGTGCTAGGAAGTCGACCATGCTCTCTCTCAGTTTCACTCTCTCTCTCTTTTATCTCGCTCCTCTTGTTTCTATGCCTACTCTTTATTCTCTCTCTCTCTCTCTCTCTCTCTCTCTCTCTCTCTCTCACATTATTAGCTTACTTATATATTTAATCTCAACTGTTGTTTGCATTAGACAGGCCGTGTGTGTGTGTGTGTGTGTGTGTGTGTGTGTGTGTGTGTGTGTGTGTGTGTGTGTGTGTGTGTGTGTGTGTGTGTGTGTGTGTAGGTGTAGCGGTGGCTCGTTTTCTCTCCCTTTATCGCTCTGTTTGTTTTTCTGTGTTGATGTTGGAGTGTGTTTTTGTGTTTTTCCCTGTTGCTTTTTTTTCGTCCTCTGTATTTTTATCCCCGTTAGTTTTACCTGTTGTCCTGTTGTCCTGTTGTCCTGTTGTCTTCTTACCTCCGTCGCCTTGATTCAGAAGGGATTTTATTTACCATTATTTTCCTTTTTCTTTTTCTGTTTCGCTGCCTTCGATCTTTTTTTTTTTTTTTAATGTTAGTTTCAGATAAATATAAAAGGATTGGTGTGAAATTTGGTGACTCTCTCTCTCTCTCTCTCTCCACCTTCTTCTATCTGCCCCTGCATCCTTGACCTCCCGCCTCCCTTTCCCCAAGACGATTTTGCCTTCATCTCAAAATAGCCTTGAAAAATATATGCAAAGGCGAAGAAAAATTGAAAGAAGCCATAGAACGTCTCCAAAAAAATCTCAGAAGAAACTAGAGGAGAAGAAGACAATTGGGAACAGAAAAAAGTTGATGAAGATGGAGAGGGGAATAAGTTGGGTACGGGAGGAGACTTTTTAGACAATTGATTTTTACCCATGGATTATTTTACTGCCCCTCAAAATATCCCCCAAAGGAACAAAAAAGAAAGGAGGAAAGTCAAGGAAAGAGAGAGAAAGGGAGAAAATGAAAGGAAAACAAAGAGAAGAATAAGGAAACTGGGCAAGAATATTAAACAGAAAAAAAACCTGGCCAATTTTATTTTTTTATCGTGGCCAGTAGAGGAAAATTATCTGCCCAGCTAAAAAAAATGACAAAAAATATTCCGTCATTTTATTAAAGGGTTACCTGGCCCTCAAAATCCTCCATAAAATAAATAGCAATTAAAAAAAAAAGTTTAGGGACAGAGATTCAGGTGAAAAAAGGGGGAAAGTGTGAGCAAAGAGAAGAGGAAAAATCTTCGAAAAAAGAGAAAAGGAGGGAAAATGTGAGGAAAAAAGGAAAGAAAAAGAAAGAAAATGAAAGTTGGTGGAGAGACAGGTGGAGCGATGGAGGCAGGACTGAGGTCACGCAAAAATTTTCATGAGGGGGGTCAATCAGAGGTGAGAGAGAGAGAGAGAGAGAGAGAGAGAGAGAGAGAGAGAGAGAGAGAGAGAGAGAGAGAGAGAGAGAGAGAGAGGAAGGGGTTGGGTAGGGAGAGAAAAGATGAGGGAATGGAAGGGGAGGGGGGCGGGGGAGGAGAAAAAGGGGGGAGAGAAAGGAGTGTGTGTCTGGGTACAGAGATGAGAGGGAAGAAGTTGAGAGAAGAGAGGGAGAGGAGGGAGAGGAGAGGGAAGAGAGTTTGGCGAAATAGAGAGGAAGAAAGAAGAAGAGGGAAGAGGGGAAGGGGGTCACGAAGAGAAAAGGTGAAGGAAGGGAAAGGGAGATAAGGGGAAAAGAAGAGGGTTTAGGGAAATAGACTGAAGTATATATTTATATATATATTTTTATCTATGTATATCCAGTAGTCTTTCTTATGTACCTTATCTATCAGTATGTATGTACGTATAAACACATACATACATACATACATACAGAGAGAGAGAGAGAGAGAGAGAGAGAGAGAGAGAGAGAGAGAGAGAGAGAGAGAGAGAGAGAGAATGGCATACGGATTAAAAATGGTGAGAGGGAGAGAGAATGGTAGGAGGGAGGGAATTGGAAAGACTGAGAGAGGGAGAGAGAGAGAGAGAGAGACAGACAGACAGACAGACAGACAGACAAACAGAGACAGAGACAGAGAATGCCAGTGATAAATAAGAGGAAGAGGTAACTCGCAAAGTGAGTGAGACAGAGCAAGGAGTTAAAGTGAGCGACTTGATAATGAGAGGAATAAAGTGAGAGAGACCATGTGAAAGATAATGTATGAGAGAGAGAGAGAGAGAGAGAGAGAGAGAGAGAGAGAGAGAGAGAGAGAGAGAGAGAGAGAGAGAGTAGGATAAAGTATGTTGGAATGGGTTGGGGAGGAAGGGAGTGGGTGTGGATGAGTGGGCGTGGACGTGTGGGTGTGGGTGAGTGGGTGTGGATGCATGTGTGTTTGGATAAGTGAGTGTGGATGAATGCATGGATGAGTGGGTGTGGATGCATGTGAGTGTGGATGCATGTGGGTGTGGATGCGTGTGGGTGTGGATGCATGTGGGTGTGGATGCATGTGGGTGTGGATGAGTGGGTGTGGATGCGTGTGGGTGTGGATGAGTGGGTGTGGATGCGTGTGGGTGAGGGTGTTCGTCGTCACTCACATCCATCTAGCGCTACCATTAAAACTTTCTGCCCAAGAGCAAATTTTGAGCGAACGTGGTGGTGGTGGTGGTGGTGGTGGTTGTGGTAGGCTTACTGTGGTGGTGGTGGTGGTAGATCGAATGTAGTTGTGGTGGTAGGTCGAATTTAGTGATGATAGTGGTGGTGGTGGTAGTGGTAGTGGTTGTGATGGGGGTGGTAGTGGTTGTGATGGTTGTGGTAATGGTGGTGGTTGTGATGGGGGTGGTAGTGGTAGTGGTTGTGATGGTTGTGGTAGTGGTGGTGGTTGTGATGGGGGTGGTAGTGGTTGTGATGGTTGTGGTAATCGTGGTGGTTGTGATGGGGGTGGTAGTGGTAGTGGTTGTGATGGTTGTGGTAGTGGTGGTGGTTGTGATGGGGGTGGTAGTGGTGGTGATTGTCATAGTTGTGGTAATGGTTGTGATGGTGATGGTGGTGGTAGTGGTGGTGATGGTCATGGTGGTGGTGGTGGTGATTGTAATGGTGGCAGTGGTGGTGATCATGATGGTAGTGATGGTGACCGTGATAGTGATGGTAGTGGTGGTGATGGTGATGATGGTGGTAGTGGTGGTGATCGTGACGATGGTGGTGGAAGTGGTGATGATTGTGATGGATGTGATGACCATTACTCGAGACGATGATGGTAGTTGTTGTTATGACTATATTGTACTGATGGTGGTGGTAGTTGTGGTGATTGTGGTAGTTCAGGGGATGAAAAATTGTGGTAGTTGCGGTAGAGGAAAATAGCAGTAGTGGAGATGATAAAGTGATACAACTGTAATAATATAAATGTTCTTTGTAATGAATGTACCCCGGAGAGAGAGAGAGAGAGAGAGAGAGAGAGAGAGAGAGAGAGAGAGAGAGAGGATGGATATGTAATGGAAAAAAAAGACAATGTGGAATCAGAGGTGAGAGAAAAAAGACAAGAATCAGTATGGGAAGGAGGATAAGGAGGAGTATGGGAGGGGAGAAATACAAGAGGACAAGGGAAATATCGGCAGGGAGCAGGACAGCGAGGGGTATGGAAGGGAAGGGAGGAAAGAAGGACAAAGAGGAGTAAGGAAGAGGAGGAGGAAGACAGTAAGGAATATGGAGGGAGGAAGACAACGAGAAATATGGGGGTGTAGGAAGGCAATGAAGAATATGGGATAGGAGGAAGTCAGAGAGAAATATGGATGGGAGGGAGATATGAGGAATAGGGGGGGGGAATAAGGACAGGGAGGAATGTGGGATGGAAGGAAGACAGTGGGGACTTGGGAAGGGAGGAAGATGATGAGGAGTATGGATGGGAGAGGAAGAAAGAGAAGACGACAAGGAGAATTATGGAAAGGAGGAAGACAGTGAGAAGTACGAGAGGGAAGGTGGACAGTGACAAGTATGGGAGAGGAGGAAGACAGTGACAGATACAGAAGGGGAAGAAGACCATTAGGAAGATGGGAGGGGAGGAAGACAGCGAGGAAGATAGGACTGAGGAAGACGGTGAGGAAGATGGGAGGGGAGGTAGACAGCGAGGAAGATAGGACAGAGGAAGACAGTAAGGAAGATGGGATAGAGGAAGACAAGGGCAGGTAAGGACTAATATGAGGATGGAACGCGTGGATGGCTCGCCTTTAACGCCATCCCATAGTGAGGCCAGATCATACCTCCACGAGAGAGAGAGAGAGAGAGAGAGAGAGAGAGAGAGAGAGAGAGAGAGAGAGAGAGAGAGAGAGAGAGAGAATAAATAGCTCATGAAAAAAAAACAAAAAAAACAAGCCAAGAATAGAAGAAAATGTTATAATAAATACCAATGATGATGATGATGATGATGATGATGATGATGATGATGATGATGCGAGAGGTTCTGTTCAAAGCTGAATTAATCGCCTGGATGTTCGCTGCTTTTTCTGTTTATATATTTTGTCCTTGAATTCAGTGATGCTTATGTAGAAGATGATGTGGTGGAAATCTCTCTCTCTCTCTCTCTCTCTCTCTCTCTCAACCTGTCTTCCTATTTAATAAGTGTCTTTATTTTTTTTTTTTAGATTTTTTTTTTAGATTTCCTTCTCTCCCCTTCTCGCTCACTCATCCTCCCAAATCTCTTCCATTCTCCTTTTTAAAATCCTGTAATCCTCTTCACCTCTCTCTCTCTCTCTCTCTCTCTCTCAGTGCCTCCGAGGACCCTTAAGAGGTGAGAGAGAGAGACGGGAAGGGTGAGCCTCTGAGGTAATTTCTGACACCTCTTCATAGGAGCCCTTTCACGAAGCAGGCCACTCGATCCTCTCAGACGACTCCTTTCACACGACCCTCTCACACGACCCCCCTTTCAGACGGTACGACCCCCTTTAGGCTAACCCTTTACGTGACTTCCATTGTCAGGGCAACTCTAGTACTCTTTTAGTAACCCTGGACGATTGTAGTCTGATGGATGTGGGTCGTGGGGTCGTGAGTGTTGATGTGGAGACCTTTCGTACGACTCCTTCCACGACCCCCTTCAAGACGACCCTTATCACCTGACCCACCCCCAAACGACCCTTTTCACACGACCCCCTTCAAGACGACCAGTAACACATGACCCATCCCAAACGACTCTTCACACGACTCCCCCAAACGACTCTTTTTGACACAACCCCTTCAAACGACCCTTTTCACACGACCCCCCAAACGACCTTTTTCATACGACCCACCAACCAACGTTTTTTACACGACCTTTCAAACGACCATTTTCACACTTCCCTTTCAAACGACCTTTCTCACACGACCCCTTCACACGATTCATCAGAAATGCCCCTCTTCACACGACTTCATTTCATACGACCCCCCTCAAGCGACCCCTCTCACACGACCCCCTTTTAAGTGGCACATTTCATAGGCAACGACTGGCTACGACTCCCTTTAAGTGACCCTTCTTAGATAACCCTTCTCACACGACCCCTCTCATACGACCTTCTCAAACGACCCTTATCACAGCATCCCTTTATATAATAACCACTTCTTTTTTACAAGATCCCCTTCATGTATCTTTTTCTACGACCCTTTTCACAAGATCCCATCACACGACCTCTCACGCAGCGCACTCAGGACAACCCCTCCCATACGGCCCTCTTCACTAAGCTCTCGAAAGGTAGCCTAATCCTCAGCTCAAGACCTTATCACTTGGCCCTTTCATCAGATCGTCCATACTCCTTTTCCTACACTTGTCTCCCTCAAATGACCCTCTCCACTCTGCTACAGGTCCCTCTCAGATTCCCACTCACTTGACCCCTCTCACTGGACCCCTCTCATTTGACCCCACTCACCTTGCTCCTCTCACCTGATCCCTCATTTGACCCCTCTCATCTGACCCCTCTCATTTGACCCCTGTCACATCGACCTCTCTTCATAACACACTTTCTCCCTCTCTCTCAGGATCGTTTTTACCCCCTCAGTGAAATGAGATCCTTATTATTTTAGTCTAGCAGTTCCCAGACGATTTTATTCAGCTCAGGAGAAACTTTTGGAACTGGAGGGATTAAAATGATCGTCCTATTCAACACGAGAGGTAAATTTTAACATGAGCAAAATCCTTCCTTGTAAATCAGGATAAAATGGAATAGGGGTCATTGTACTGCTAATAGGCTTCTTAATAGATCACCCAATTTCAATCTCCCCCATCGTGTTCCCTTTCCATTACCTTCTCTGCGTGACCCACCTGGCACTATCTCATATTCTTACCTTTCATCGCTCATGTCCTTCGTACGACGCCCACGCCACCGTTTCCTATGTCCCCTTCACACGATTCAGCTTGATGCCTCAGTCTCATGTATCCAAGTCTGTCCCTTTCACTTCACCATTTTAGACAGATCCCCTTTAAGTCATTCCAATAACCTGTTTTAGACGATTCCCCCCCCTCCCCCCTTCTGATTAGTCCTGCATAGGTGACCCCCCTCAAGTAACTCCTTCAGATGTGTTCCATTATGTACGTTTCTTATATTACCAGCTCTGTGCAGTCCTCTTTTACGATTTCCTTTCTCACGACCCTCTTCACATTACTCTTTCAAAGGGCCTTTTCCAGTACGACTAGCTCCCAACGATTCTCTCATACGACCTTGTAACTCCTTTCATAACGACCCGACTTCACATGACTCCTTCAAAGGACCTCTTCTTGTACGACTTGTTCCCAGCGATTCCTTTATACGACCTTGTAACTCTTTTCATACGACCCTGTTTCACACGACCCTTCTCACATGACCCCTTCAAACGACCTCTTCTTGCCAGCGATCTTGCACGACCTTGTTACTTAACCCTCAGTCACAGGACCCCCATTACTTGCCCTTACTTGATAGGACCTTTTCGTTCAACCCTTTCATCGGATCATCCTATTATTACTGCCCCCTCGCATCGCTTTTCAATTCCCACTCTCCACTCTATCGTTATTTCATCCCCCTTTCACTCACCACCCTCTCTCTTTACCCGTGTTCAGATTAACTAACTTCCATAGCACGTTCATGTGATCCCTCTCTCTCCACCACTCTCTTAAGTCCATTTCAGGATTTTTTTTTTTATGATACCTTTTTATAAATCAACCCTTCTGTGCTTCCCTCACATCGTTTTTTCTACAGGATCCACCTTGCATCCTCCCATTTTTTTTTTCTAACCTTTTTGACACGCCACCTGACACGACCATAATTTCTAAGCCTTACTACGTGCCACCTGACACGACCATAATTTCTAAGCCTTACTACGTGCCACCTGACTACCGTAATTTCTAAGCCTTACTACATCCCACCTGACACTACCACATTACTGTATCTAACCCTTTTCTGCTTCATATTACCCCTTCACATGACTATCACGTACCCTTCTCCACGCGACACCCTTCTGTTTACCAGTTTTACATGGCGCTCAAAGTCAGCTCCCTTCACATTACCTTTTCTCATATCTCCTTCGCACGACCTATCTAAACGACCCTCCCAAGCTTGACAGATCCACTCAGGCGCCTTTTTCGACACGACCCCTCCCACGTAACCCTCTTCACATCCCTCTTTCACAACCCTCCTTCACCCATACCCCCCTTTCACGTCCTCATTTCACAGTTTTTCGTAGTTACATCCCTCACAACGATGCACCTCTTCCTTCTCCTCTTCCTAAGTTTCTTTCCTATTTTTCATCCCTCATTCCTTCCCTTTCCTCCTGCTCCTCTTCATCATCATAATCCTCCTCCTCCTCTTACTCCATCACCAGCACCCATTCCGCATCTCCTTTTCACAGCACCCATTTCACAACCCACCACTTGATCTCCCTCTCATCCCCCTCTCATCCCTGTCATTAGTATTCCCCACGGAGGTAATACTGATCTTTTTACCTTACAGTATTAACACGATATTCCCATCGGTGTAACAAATACTTTTCTGTTTCTCCCTCTTTTATTATTTTACGCCTTTTCATCTGTCGTGTTTAGCCTCATTTTCTTTCTTTCTGCCTCCTCCTCCTCCTCCTCCTCCTCCTCCTGAGTGTTCTTGTTATAAAAATCTCTCTCCTCTCCCCCTCACACTTCCTCTTTCCCCCCTCTTCCTCCCTCCATTTCTTCTTTATAACTCCCTTCGCGTCTTTTCTTCCTTCCCTTCTTTTGCATTTTCTCTCTCTCTCTCTCTCTCTCTCTCTCTCTCTCTCTCTCTCTCTCTCTCGTCAACAGCTTCGCACCTCACATTTCCTTCCTGCTAATTCTCTCTCCACTTCCTTTTTCGTTCTTTTTTTTCCCTTCCTCTTTCTGCTTCCGTCTTTTGTTAAATAAAAAATTGATATACGTCTCTCTCTCTCTCTCTCTCTCTCTCTCTCTCTCTCTCTCTCTCTCATTCTTACATTTCTCTTTCACTTTTTAGCTGGCAAATTCCTTCTTCCCTTCCTCCTCCTCCTCCTCCTCCTCCTCCTCCTCCCCGTAAACTTAACAAAGCGTCACGTCACGTCATTATACATTTTTCAGTTTACTCAATGCAAATGAGGTAACATGCAGTAAGCACATATTAGGATCTGCACAGATAGCCCGAAGTTAACGGTCATTACTCTTACTTAAGGCCTGTGATGGGCTGTGGATCACTGAGGGTCCCTGTTAGTTAAGTGACCACCATCGGATTTTTTTTTATGTACCAGGGGTCACTGCTTCAGGATGAAACTTGTGTACTTGTCCCACATGGGAGAGTTCCTTGTCTCAGTGGAGTGAACGGAGTTAGGGCCTGATTGACTGCTGCCTACCTAAAAAGCGCCAGGCAAGGCTGCCGCACCACCCCTAAACATCCACTCTGTGCATTGCACATCCACACTGTGCAGCCCCCTTTTATCTAAGACACCCGTCGTAAATATTTCAATCTCCCCGATGCAAAGAAAGCAATATAAGGCCAGATTAGGATCTGCACAGATAACCCTGAGTTAACGGTCACTACTCTTACTTTCGACCTGTGATGGGCTGTGAATCACTGAGGGTCCCTGTTAGTCAAGTGACCACCATCTGGATTTTTTTAATGTACCAGGGGTCACTGCTTCAGGATGAAACTTGTGTACTTGTCCCACATGGGAGAGTTCCTTGTTTCAGTGGAGCAAACGGAGCTAGGGCCTGATTGATTGCTGCCTACCTCAAAAGCGCCAGGCAAGGCTGCCGCACCACCCCTAAACATCCACACTGTGCAGTGTGTAGTTTCCACGTTATGTCCACAGACTTCCCATAAACTCAATGTACCGATTTATAATGTCATGTCGTAACTATTAGTTGATTTAATTACTTTCTCTTTCAGGTTACTCTATCGGGTAGCTTATAGAGAAAGTATTATAGAATGTGACGTTTCCTTTCCAGTTTTTCCTATGAAATTTCCATGTCAGTTTTTCCATGCTGCATGGTGGTTTTTCTCACTTTTTCCTGGAGGGTTTGGTGGTGGGGGGAACCTTCTTGCTTTACTATCTTTATCCTTCAGCATGTAGAGTTAGATCTTGTAGTCATAGGTTTCTCTGTAACAAGCAGCCTCGAAAGGACCATAAGGTCTGTTGCTGTTTGCTTTCTTATGTAATCCTATGTAATCCTCCTCCTCCTCCTCCTCCTCATCATCATCATCATCATCATCATCGTCGTCGTCGGCTGAAGGAGTTGTACTGACTCTCTCTCTCTCTCTCTCTCTCTCTCTCTCTCTCTCAGTGGCACAAGAAGCAAGGTATGTAGGGTTGTACAGATATAGCGCTCCTCTTCCACAACACCATCCGAATTATTAGTGGAGCGCAGTTTCTGTACCACCCTGTATAAGAGCAATGCATTCTTATATTCTTCTAGGGGAAAACTTTTAATCTATGCCTTCACACCGCCCGTACCACCTGATTTATAATTCTCCCTCTTCACAGGTTGTACTCCCACCGCCACACCACGCCAGTAATCGCCACCCTAGCCCGTCCCGCTCACTCCTCTACGCTCACCCTACTCCTCTCCCTCACTCCTCTATGCTCACCCTACTCCTCTCCCTCACTCCTCTACGCTCACCCTACTCCTCTCCCTCACTCTTCGACCATCGTCCACCCTTGTGCAACGCAGGTAAGTGGTCAGAGAAAGATATGTGTTTTTTCCTCTTCTTTCCTCCTCCCTTCTCTTCTTCTGCATCCTCCTCCTCCTCCTCCTCCTCCTCCTGTCTTCACGCTTTCTTATTATCCTCCTATCTTATCCCACTTCTTCCTTCTACACCTCCACCCATATTTTAAAACTTTTTCCCCCTCCTCTCCTCCGCCTTCTCTCTTTTTCTCTTCCTCCTCCTCCATCTCCTCCTTGTTTTTACCTCCATTCTTCCTCCCCGTAACATAATTCTCTTTGCTATTCTCCTTTTTCCCTTTCTGCTTCATTTCTCTTCTGCCCTTTCATTTGTGTATTGTTCCTTCTTCCTTGTCCTCCTCCTCCTCCTCCTCTTCCTCTTTTTATTCTCCCTATTCTTCCTCGTCTTTCTTTTGTTTTTCTTTCTCTTCTCTTCCTCCTCTGCTTCCTCCCCCTCCCCCTTTCTCTTCGGTAAATTCTCTCTCTCTCTCAACAATGAATAAAGTCTTTTCCATCCATTCTTTCTCTGCTCAAACTTTTTCACTACTCCGCGTAACCCATTTTATCTTTCATTCTTTCTCTCTTTCTATATAGCCGTCAGTTTCAGCATTTTTTTATCCTTTTTTATCTTGTCTTTATTCTCTTTTTTTTAATCTATTCAGTTATTTGTTTTTTATTCATCTTTGTTATTGTTTTCCATGCTCTTAAATTTCCGTCCTCGTCAGTTTCATGTTTTGCTTAGTATCCCCATTTTTTCGCCTTTGTTTATATCTCCGTTTTCTTTTTACTCAAACTGTTAATTTTAGTACCCCATATTTTTTTGCTTCTTTGTACTCCTGTCGTTCAATATACTTTTCTTCGATCTGTCCTTTTTTTTCTGTTTTTATCTTTTTTGTGTCATTTTCTTAGTCATTCTTATTTTTCTTGATTGTTTTGTTCTTGTTTTTCCGACTTTTTTTCACACTACTCTCCTAGTTACAGTTTTCTTTTTTTTTCCTTTCTCTTCCTTTTCGTTTGTCTGCAGTCTTGTTCTGTATGGTTTTATTCCTTGTCCTTTTCTCTTTGTCTTCCTCTTGCGTCTTATTCTTCCTCTTTCGTCTTCTCCTTCTTTCGTCTTATTCGTCCTCCTCCTTTTTCACTTTCATCTCTTACTCATTCCCCTTCAGTACCACCTACTCGCTTTTCACCACCACCGCCACCCTCCTCCTCCTCCCTTCGTTTCCTCGTTTCTTCCTGATGAAAACACACACACACACACACACACACACACACACACACACACACACACACACACACACACACACACACAAATCGTATACGTAGTGCACATGAACAATCACATAAGCATTAGGACACAGTAATATAAACATAGATAGATAGATAGATAGATTGATAGAGAGAGAGAGAGAGAGAGAGAGAGAGAGAGAGAGAGAGAGAGAGAGAGAGAGAGAGAGGTATCAGGGTGGGAGGCTTGGGGGGTCAGAGAGTTGACCTTGACCTCAGAGTAGCGACGGGGGGGAGGGGCAGGGGGGATAGGTATAGCGAGAGAATCAATATATAGAATCATTAGTAAACAAGAAAAACAACAGACCGGAAGCAGGGATTGTAAACTGATCATAACAAAAACAGTAGCCATAAGAACAGCAACAACAAAAACAAACAAACAAACCGTCAGCATAACCAACAAGTACAATACAAAGAAAACAGCGACAACCAAAGCGCCACTTAAAACAACAACAACAGTAATAACAACAACAACAACACGAAATCATGTGAACAAGAAGACCAGTAAAAAACAAAAACACGGTACTAAAAAAAAAACAACAGAGAAAAGCTACTATATAACAAAAGCAATAACAACACAACAAAACCAACCAAATCCAAACAGAACAAGAAATAGAACAATAAGAAACACAATAACAAATGCATCAATAATCATCACAGACATCAACCCTCTGACCCAGGGCAAACAAGAATAACAAACACGAAAACAGACGCAATTAAGGCCTCAAACAACAACAACAACAACAACAAAGCAGATATAAATACATAAATAAAGCACTGACACACCAGACCTGGCAAAATAGATCAACAGACAACAACAACAACAGCAACAACAACAGCAACAACAACAACAACAACTACTACTACTATTACTACTACTACTACTACTACTTCTGCTACTGCTACTACTACTACTACTTCTACTACTACAGCTACCACTACTGCCATTACAACAACTACTACTACTACTACTACTACAACTACTACTAACACTACTATTACTACTTAGGTTCCTACTACTACTACCACCATTACTGCTACTACTACCACTACTTTTACTACTACTGCTGCTACCACCACTACTAGGACAAAAACAGAAGACAGTCAGTAAAAATAATGCCACAAGTATATCAAATTTCCACCAAAATAGTTAAAATGACACCAATAAACAAAAACACCACAACAATAACAAAGAACAGTAACAAGAATAACAGAAGAACAGAAGGGTATTAGGAAGAGTAATAAACAGTAATAAGTGATAATAACGAGACTAAGATAAAAAAATAAATAAATGAGATATAAAGGAGTAACAATGAGAGCAACAGGAACAGCAATAATGAATAAATAGATAAATGAAGGATGATAACAGACACAAACACCACCACAATTGCACCACCAGACTCACCACAAACAAACAGATCACCACAACCACCACAAACATCACCATTCAGCGGACAGAGAGAGAGAGAGAGAGAGAGAGAGAGAGAGAGAGAGAGAGAGAGAGAGAGAGAGGATGTAATTATAGCGTGTTGTGAAGGTAGTAGAGTATTTCTTGAAGGTCTCTCTCTCTCTCTCTCTCTCTCTCTCTCTCTCTCTCTCTCTCTCTCTCTCTCTCTCTCTCTCTCTCTCTCTCGCATTGGTCGTTAAGCTAGCTCTAATGCCTTCTCTTGCATACTGAGCCTAAGTGAACAACAGAAAGGAGAGAGAGAGAGAGAGAGAGAGAGAGAGAGAGAGAGAGAGAGAGAGAGAGAGATGCTTAGATAAATTGATACATAGAGAGAGACAGACAGACAGGCAGGAACACCATTAGATAGATATATACAGAGAGAGAGAGAGAGAGAGAGAGAGAGAGAGAGAGAGAGAGAGAGAGAGAGAGAAAGCAGATAGAAAAATAGATCGATAGATAGATATTAATACAGACCTAAAGTTTAAAGAAATAAATGAAAGTCAGTAAAAATAAAGATAAAAGAGAGAACGAAAAGAAACGAAAAATATAATAAAAATAGGAAAAAACACGAAAAACAAAAAAACAAAAAAATGGAGTGAAATGTTGAAATGACTTACAACTTTGGCAAAATAATCCAGTACCTCATTTGCATAGTATTGTTGTTGTTGTTGTTGGTGGTGGTGGTTGTGGTTGTGGTAGTGGTGGTGGTGGTGGTGGTGGGGGTTGATACTGCTGTTGTTATGGTCTTGCTGGGTGTGATGATGATGGTGGTGGTGATGGTGATGGTGATGATTGTTGGTGGCTGTGGTGTTAACATTAAAGACTTTCTTGTTGTTGCAGGCGGTGGTGTGGTGAGGTTAAGGTTGTTATTGCTGGAGGTGGTGGTGGTGGTGGTGGTGGTGGTTATGGTAGTTGTGTGGTGGTGGTTGTGGTAGTTGTGGTGGTGGTGATTGTGGCTTTTGTAGTGGTGATATTTCTGAAATCAAGAATCATAACAACTGTGAATGTGATTGCAGCGGATGTCACTCTGATCAAAGGACAGCAGTAGTGATTCCCAGTGTGAAATGTGTGAGTGAGAGAGAGAGAGAGAGAGAGAGAGAGAGAGAGAGAGAGAGAGAGAGAGAGAGAGAGAGAAAGTCACTAATGTTTATGTCAACCCTATTTACGGCGCTTGGAATCAACTTGCACGTGTCTTTGAGCTCTCTGTTGATGTTTGGATGATGACAGGGATGGAGTGTGTGTTTTTACGTGTTCTGTTTATTGTTGTGTGTTTACGTGTTCTGTTTATTGTTGGTTGTTTACGTGTCCTGTTTATTGTTGGTTGTTTACGTGTTCTGTTTATTGTTTGTGGTTCCGGGACTGATGCTGTTTACGTCTCAGTCTTGGAAGAAACTTATCTGATGGTGGTTGTCTTGGGAGTGAGGTCAATGGGGAGGCAAGGAGGAGGAAGTAATAGGTGTAGATAGATAGATAGATAGATAGATAGATAGATAGTTAGATAGAGAGAGAGAGAGAGAGAGAGAGAGAGAGAGAGAGAGAGAGAAATAAGCTTCCTCTTCTCACCTCTCCAAAAAACATTACTTAGAGAAAAAACAACAGGATTAAAAGAAAAAAAAAAGCTTTATTTGCTAGAAACGTCTAAGATTTCTCTCTCTCTCTCTCTCTCTCTCTCATTTTCTCCCGGCAACAAGTAATCCCCAGAATAAAAATAGCTCTACCGATTAATTTCTGTCAGCATTAAGTTCTTCACGTGAATATATATATACATTTTTATCCATTATATATACATTTTTATCCAGGAAGTGGTTTGTCTATTAGTGAAAAAAAAAAAGTAATCGGTTTTGAAAAGAGGGCGTGGTTAATTTTGTGCAGATATAGGAATGGTGTTGGTTGGTTGGTTGAGAGATATGATGGATATTAAGGAGGTATCATCACACACACACACACACACACACACACACACACACACACACACACACTATATTGGAATTCTTACACCTTGGTCGTGATGTGCGTGTTCTCGAAGTCCTCCCTCCTTCCTCACATATATATTGGTGTGTGTGTGTGTGTGTGTGTGTGTGTGTGTGTGTGTGTGTGTGTGTGTGTGTGTGTGTGTGTGTGTGTGTGTGTGTGTGTGTGTGTAACCTGCGACAGTGTGAGTCAGATGTTGCAGTGTGTGGTGTGGTAATATTTTGTGTTGCATTGTAGTGTAGCAGTGTAGGGTATGGGAGCGAATTTCTGCTTGACTGCCTCACCAAACACCCTGCATGATAAACAGAGGATGACTGCAAAACAAATCATGCAGCAAGTTTAGTAATCGAAGTGTCATCATCATCATCATCATCATCACTTTCCTGTTCATCTTCATCACCATCACCACCATCATCGTTCCACTAGTAAATATTGTAATGTGGACAGACCCCTACAATCACGAGCAGGAAGCCACAAAATCAGAGGAAATTATTGGCAGAGTAGTCAGTGAGGTGG
>NC_137042.1:12195364-12220364 GCF_032717465.1 Coenobita brevimanus
GTCTCTCCACGTGACTCCACAGGCTCCTTTTAAATAACTCATTTCCACTGCTCTCACTCTTGACTTGTGCCCTTCCAACAATGTCCAAGCTTCACTTCCGTACGTTAGAGTTGGTATCACAATACTGTCATGTAGTAACTTTTTCACTTCCATGCTCACTTCCCTGTTTCTTATCACTGCTTTCAAAGAACCAGCAACCTTTCTTCCCTGCTGTACCCTTTCAAGCACTTCACCCCCCAAACCTCCATCCTTACTCATCACACTACCCAAGTACTTAAACGTACTCACATTTTCCAATTCCTCACCATCCAACCTCGCTGTACATTCACAAACTTCACCTCTTTCAAAGACCATCACTTTACTCTTCCCTATATTCACCTTTAGATTCCGTTTCATACACACTCTCTCAAACTCATCCACCAAGCCTTGCAGCTCCCCATCGTCTTCACTCAACAGCACAGTATCATCTGCAAACAACAGTACAGGGAGTTTCCAAACACTATCCTCTCTCACCAGGGCCACTCCAACATCCACTACCCTTCCTTGTACCTCTTTTATTACCCCATCCATGTACAGATTGAACAACCATGGAGACATGACACATCCCTGTTTCAAACCAACTTTCAAAGAGAAAAATTCACTTAGTTCACCATCCACACGCCATGCAACCTTCGCACCATCGTACATACTCTTCACAGCATTCAACAACTTCCCATCTACTCCATATATTCTTAACACTTTCCACAATCCTTGTCTATCCACCCTGTCATATGCTGTCTCCAAATCCATGAAAGCCGCATACAACTTCTTTCCCTTCTCTAGAAACATTTCCACTAAAGATCTAAGAATGAATATCTGATCTACACAACCTCTTCCCTTCCTAAAGCCTCCCTGTTCTTCTCCAACTAATTTCTCTGTTCTTTCTCTAACTCTGTCTGTAAGTATCCTGCCATACACTTTTCCTATTATACTAAGAAGACAAATACCCCTATGATTACCACACACTTCTTTTTCCCCTTTTCCTTTGTACAAGGGAATAATTATACCTGACTTCCAATCCTCCGGGACTCTACCTTCCTCCCAGGCCAATCTGCACATCTTCCACATCCATTCTACTACTATCTCTCCCTCATGCTTCAGCATTTCACCACACACTCCATCAATTCCTGGGGCTTTCCCCGATTTAACTTTCTTCATTGCTTCCACAACTTCTATCCTACTGATTTCTTCCTGTCTTCTCACCTCCCTCCTTCTCCCAGCCATTCCCCAGCCACTTATACTCTCATTACTTCCATCCTCTACGTTCAACAATTCCTTAAAGTGTTCTCTCCATCTGCTCACTTTTTCTCCCTTCTCCACTAGTAATCTACCATTTTTATCTTTCACTCCCCTGCTAACTTCACTTCCACCCTGTCTTACTCTTTTCACTTCTCTCCAGAACATTTTCTTACAGTCCCTCCACTTTACACTCAAATTCCTTCCAAATTCCTCATCCACTCTCTTCTTACTCTCTCTTACTAATCTTTTCACCTCTCTCTTTCTTTCCACATATAACTCTCTCTTCCGCCTCTCAACTTCTTCCACGCCCCTATTTCTCATCCATTCATTGTATGCTTTCTTCTTTTGTGCCACAGCCTGTTTCACCTCTTCAGTCCATCACGCTGTTCCTTGCACCCCCCTCCGTCTTCTCTTCCTTCCACACACCACATCACATGCTGCACATATTTCTTCTGTAAATATCTTACACACACCTTCCATGTCTCCCATCTGCTCCAATTCATATTTGCCCAATCGTTCCTCCACTTCTCTCTTATACTCTGCCTTTTTCTCATCCTCTTGTAACCTTTCCACTCTCCTTGCAACTACTCCTTCCTCTCGTCTTTCCCTTCTATTCCTCCATCTTACTTGCATTCTAATTTTGGCCACCACCAAGTAGTGGTCAGAAAGTCCACTCCCCCAACCTCTATACACTCTTGCATCCTTTACACATCTTCGCATCCTTTCATCCACACACACATAATCAATCATTGCCTTCCTTTCATTCAGTTCACCACCCACCCTTCTCATCACTCGCCATGTATACATGTGGATCATTTTATGCCTGAAGAGGGTATTGGCTATCACCAACCCCCTCCCAGCACAAATGTCCACTAACGCACTGCCATTCTCATCTATCTCAGCAGGCACACCCCACTCACCAACTATTCCATCCACCTTCACATTCCCAACTTTACCATTCATATCACCAATCAAAAACACTCTCTCATTCCTTCCAAACTTTTCCATGCACACTTCCACATTTGTCCAGAACTCTTCTCTCACTCTTCTAGCACGATCTTGCGTTGGTGCATACACACACACAATCGCCCACATTTGTATTCCAACTTTCAACTTTACCCACACAATCCTTGACCCAACTGATCCATACTGTCTTATGCTCCTCTTCCATCTTTTACTCACAACTATACATACTCCTTCCTTTGCCCTCTCATTCTCACCTACTCCTGCACATATACCCCATCCATACTCCCATTCTCTCACACTTTCTCCTCTCCATTTTGTTTCAGTTATTCCACATACATCCACTTTCGTACCCTCAAGCACCTGGACAATCTCTCTCTCTTTCACCTCATCATTCGCTCCTCTTACATTCCATGTACTCATTACCAAGTCCTTTGTCCGGTCCTGGGTCGTCATCGTTTGGTCAGTCCTTGTCCGAGACTTCTTGTTTGTTTTTTTAGTTAGTTGTTTTCAGGGGAGGGGCACTAACCCTCCGCCAACCCTTTTAGTCGCCTTTTACGACAAGCAGGGATACTGGGGGAGTATTCTTGAAAACCCCCTCTCTTTCAATAATAATAATAATAATAATAATAATAATAATAGTAATAACAACAATACCCCTTCTTAATCCTCTGTTTACTGCCTTCCTAGACACATCAGGGGGTAAGGTAGGCGCCAGAATTAAAAACAGGTAAATAAATAAAATAACACAGCAGTCAGAGAACCAAGAAAAGCTTCCCTCTAATCGATTTGTCTTTATCCGTCGGAACTGGCCAATACCGCAACTAGAATGCTTCTAGAATGGTACAAAATTCTTAGGAGTCTTAGTTATTAGCTAGAATTGACCCAGTTCCCTTTGGTGATAACTTAGTATAATAGGAAGAGAATTAAAAGTAGGTCCTAAGGTGAACGAGTTAGTTGTCTTTATCTGCCACCACCACAGCCAAGAAGGAGCACCTCTCTCTCTCTCACACACACACACACACACACACACACACACACACACACACACACACACACACACACACACACACACACACACACACACACGCAGATTAACACCTATTTTCATCCGCTAGCGTCACCATGGCAACCACCCAAACATCAACAAACCCATGTGCTCACTCAATGCACGGTAAACACCTAAAATTAACCTCCATATTCATTCGACAAAAAAAAAAAAAAAAAAAAAATCGTGCTAGCGGTAGGAGGCGGCATCCACCATCCACTCACATGATGTAGTTATTCCTCTTGTTATTCTTTTGCAAACAAAAATATGAGTTACGAGAGGAATTTCATCGTAAGTTTGTTTGGCAGGTCGAATCAACACGTATATTTAGGTCTTTCGTAGGAGGTGTGTGCATGTGGATTTTTTTTCTTTCCTTTCTCTCTCATTATTATTATTATTATTATTATTATTTTTGTTATTGTTGTTGTTGTCGTTATTGTTGTTGTCGTTGATGTTGTTGATGTTATTGTTGTTGTTGTAGTTGTTGATGTTATTTTTGGGACATATGTTTCAATAGCTTCTCCACCAGACACACATTGACGACGTTGCTCACCTGAATGAACATTGTAGGTAGATAGATAGACAGGTAGATATTGCTTTGTGATACGGATATTCACAGCTTCCTTTGGTGAGTATATCTGTCTGTCTATCTCTCTCTCTCTCTCTCTCTCTCTCTCTCTCTCTCTCTCTCTCTCTCTCTCTCTCTCTCTATATATATATATATATATATATATATATATATATATTCATGTGAGATGTTTCCACTGCCTCTCCATCTGACACACATTCAAGACCTTCCTTATCTGGGTCACGCTGGGTCACATTTTTTTTTTTTCATTTTTTGAGAGGCGTTTCAATAGCCCTGATCAACTACGGGACAAAAATATTCCCTTCCCTTTGGACTTTGATTTGAGGAGTTTTCAAGAGATGAGATGGAGGGGAGGGGGGAGAGGAGGAGTTGGTAAGGAGAGGGAGTGTTGGGGGAGGAAGGGGATGGAGGGATGGAGGAGGAGGGGAAGGAAGGAGAGAGGGGAGGGGTATTTTTCTCTCCCTCCCTCCCTCTCCCTTTTTGTCTCTCCCTTTTCTCTCGGTCCCTCACTTGTTCCTGCCCCCTACAGCGCGTGGATTCCCCTACACAATGCGGACGTAATGAGCGCGTGGTCTTGGGGGAATACTAAAGTGGTGGCCAGAGAGAGAGAGAGAGAGAGAGAGAGAGAGAGGGTATGGATATTATGGTTGTCAGGATGGAAAAATGGATTGAAAGATAGGCAAATCGATAGACGTAGAGATAGATATAACAGAGAGAGAGAGAGAGAGAGAGAGAGAGAGAGAGAGAGAGAGAGAGAGAGAGAGAGAGAGAGAGAGAGAGAGAGAGAGAGAGAGAGAGAGAGAGAGAGAGAGAGAGAGAGAGTTGGAAAAAACTCAGTGAGAGAGGAATGAAATATGTGAGTTAGCTAGGCAAGAGAGGAGGAGGAAGGACATAGGGAAGGAATAACAAAAAAAGAAAAAGAAAAGGAGTGAGGTAAGAAGCGGAGAAAGAGAGCGAAGGATAACGAAAGAAATGGCGACAGTGAGAGAGGACTTGAGAGAAAAGAGAGAGGGAAGAGAAAGCGACAAAAAAATAAGACAATAAAATGGACTGGAAACGAAAATAAGAACAGTGAGAGAGAGAGAGAGAGAGAGAGAGAGAGAGAGAGAGAGAGAGAGAGTCATGAACAGGTGCGGGGTAATAAATAGCCCTGGTTATTAATGTTCTCTTTAATGTTCATGCCTGTTCTCCATTACTGTTCACGTACTAGCCTGAGTTATTGTGTGAGACTGACCTGGTATTTTGTCTTTGTGGTTCGAATGGAAGAAAGGAAGAAAAAAAAAGACAAAATGAAGAAAAGGTAAGATGTAAAAGGAGGAGAAAGGATGAGTAGATACATACAGAGAGAGAGAGAGAGAGAGAGAGAGAGAGAGCGCTAGGATTACCGAGGCACAGAAAACAAATGGAACGATTTCCCTTGCTTCTCCCGCCACTTCCCGCTCTCTCTCTCTCTCTCTCTCTCTCTCTCTCTCTTTACTTTACTTTACATATTCACCATCTAGTCCAACTTTTTTCTCACAGTTATATTTCTTTATTTTTCGTTCAGTAGTGTCGTAAATTCTGAAATATCACAGGTAAAAGTATGGAGAATTGTGAGTATATTTCTTTTTTTTCCATGTAATTTTGTCTCATCCTCTTATTAGACCTGTGTTTATCTCTAATTTATTGCTCACATTTCCATTCCATCTTTTTCCTTATTTCGTATTAAAGTAAGTTATGTTGCTATCATCCATATGTCTTCATCTGACGGAACTGGATCACTTGGACTATTTGTATACAGGTCGTGGTGGCGTGAAGTTCAGTGAGGGTTGATTTTGGGGTACGGATGAGTCTCCTTGGTTACTAGTCGAATCAGGCCTCCACTGTGACTACGACTGTCGCGACTGTGATGTGTTTTTGTTGGATTTGGAGACATGGGAAATTTCTGCCCTTTTTAATTTTTCTCTCTCCTTCCATCCCAAACTGATAACAGCTGTGATGGTTTTCCACTCGTAACCAGATTTTTTTTTTCCTTTTTAACGAGAGAACCTAAGACAGGATTCTAATACTGTTGATCATCCTGCAAAAAATAACCTGACATGTGACAGAAAATCCACCGTAAAATACCTTTGAAAATCCCACTCTAGGATTTCTCGCAACAGAAGAAAATCGTCCGTTGTTAGTTGATAAAAATCCTACAGATGTTTCACCTTCTCTTGGCTCATATTTTCGTCCCTTTTTCGCTTATTCCACGTAGCTCGGGGACTGAAAAATAAAATACTACGGCCCTACATTCTCCGCATAGCACTTCCTCGTGACTAGCATCATATTAACTGTGACTGGGCGTGTGACCTGAAATAGTTTATGGGTAGGGAATTTGACTGATGGTGACTGAGTTTGTCAATTGAAGTAATTTAAAGGAGGAATGTGACGGGACTTGAACGTGTTATATCAATTTACAAATGGAAGCAATCTTTATTACCAGCAGTTCTGTATATCTGTATATCTATATCTGTCTATCTATCCATCTGTTCATCCATATAGCTATATCATTTTATCTATAGCCAGCCGCCTTAAGGGGTGGCCACAACCGAATCGCCTCCATGTCGCCCTATTCTTTGCCATTTGCCTGCCCTTCTCCAACCATATCACACTCATATATCTCTCCATCACGCCATATCATGTTCGGTTTTCTCCTTCTCTTCCCCCATTCACCTCACTCACATAGGCTACACCCTTCTAGTCAGTCTCATTCCCCATCCTCATCACATGGGCATATATTCTCAAGAGTATGTTTTACTTAACGCTTTCAGTCACATCTGCATCAACACAGCAGTACCCCATCATTTTCTCGCTTAATTAAAGAAAAAAAAGAAAAACACGCTGCACTGCATACTCCAGGTGTGACGTTACAAGATGCTAATGAAGTGGTGTTACGGAAGATGAGTGTGTTTGTGCATATATGTACGGACACACGATAAAAAGAAAAAGTACCGCTGGCATTTGGCCCGAAACAATTTGCTGCCACGGACGATGGACTCGAGAAATGTTTTATGATTTTTTCCTCCTTGTTTTCATAGGAAATGAGTTATTTAAGAGGAGCCTGTGGAGTCACGTGGAGAGACAGACTGACGAATGAGGATGTAAAGGAGCGTTGTGGTGTTGATGTGGATGTGATAGGAAGTGTTATGAGGAACACACTGAGGTGGTTTGGCCATGTGGAGAGGATGGAGGGTGAAAGACTGACGAAGAGAGTGTATGTGAGTGAGGTGGAGGGGGGAAGAGGGAGGGGGAGGCCGAGGATGAGATGGAGGGATGGGGTGGAGAGGTATATGAGAGAGGGGGGTGTGAGTTGGGAGCAGGGCAGTGAAATGGCGGGGGACAGGGCGACTTGGAGGCGATTTGTTTGTGGCCACCCCAAACGGGATTGAGGCGTCTGGCAATAGATAGATAGATTTTCATAGATGGTTTTCTTATGACAATTTAAGGTTGATATTGTTACTAGATGCATATTCAGATGATATCAAAGTTTCGAAGTAATACACAAGCTATATTGATCATTTCAGATATCATCGTACTCCTCCTGCGCAATGCTTTTTTTTTTTTTTTCCATGTGTACGTATCCATGTATGTATGTATGTTTGTTTGTTTGTATGTATGTATGTATGTATGTATGTATGTCTCTTTGCCTCCTGTATTCTCAGACTTTAACAGCGAATGGATAGACACTTGAACCATATTTCGACCAGGCTCTTTCTTGTGTGTGTGTGTGTGTGTGTGTGTGTGTGTGACAGAGAGAGAGAGAGAGAGAGAGAGAGAGAGAAGTCGTCGCCATTTTGTGAGGAACACGCGACTTTTTTCACTATTTCCTGGTTTCCTTCACACACTTTCTCTCTCTCTCTCTCTCTCTCTCTCTCTCACTTCCATTCTCTTCCTTTCACCAAATTCTTCTCCCCCCCTCTCATTATTCCTCTGTCTGTCTTCCTCTTACCAAATTCCCTCATTAACTTTTGTTTTCCTCTTTTCCTCCTTTCCTTACATGCTCCGTCCTTATAACTCCCTCGCTCCTTCCCTCCCTTCGCTCTCCCCTTCCCCCCCTCCCCTTGCCGCACAAAAATATCTCTGCTAATTAAGAGCCTCACCTGTCACAAACACGCACACGGGAACACACACACTCACACGCACATACGAGTACATGGGTACAGATACCCCCCCCCCCACACACACACATGCACATGTACATTGACTACTTACACATCCCCTGAAGATGTGAATACACGAAAGTGGCCGGGATAATTGTGTTGCCCTTTTGCCTGTGGGGACCAGCATGTCTATGATTTACGCGTTATCAGTGATTTAACTGGATAAATTATATATATATATATATATATATATATATATATATATATATATATATATATATATATATATATATATATATATATAGTAGTCAGTGTGAATGTTTGATGTCGTGTGTGTGTGTGTGTGTGTGTGTGTGTATACAATTTCGTTGTCACTCACACACACACACACACACACACACACACACACACCACCCGTACTCACCAGCCCGGCCGGTTCCATCATTAGGTGCTTCTCTAATTAGGGAAATTTTTAATTTTCCTTTTTTTTTCGTAATTCGGCAAATAAAAACACCAATTAGTCGTGTTTTGGCCGCTGGAGCCGGGGGTTTAAGTGATCTGGCCGTGTTTTTTGTTTTTTTGACAATACTGTATGGGATTTTTGCTGTGATTTTTTTCTTTTTTCGTTTTGTTTTTTAGGGATGGTGTTTGTGATGAGCTGGATCTCTCCTTCTTTCTCCTTTGCACTTGCTCTTTCTCTCATGTTCAGTCTCTTGCTTTTTTTTCTTTCTCTTTCGCTGTTTCTCTTTGGTTCTTTCTCTTTCTCTTTTGCTCTTTTTCTCCTTTGCTCTCTCTCTTTCTTTTTTTGCTCTTTCTCTTTCTCCATTTGCTCTTTCTCTTTTTCCTTTGCTCTTTCTCTTTTTCCTTTGCTCTTTCTCTTTTTCCTTTGCTCTTTCTCTTTTTCCTTTGCTCTTTCTCTTTTTCCTTTGCTCTTATTCTTTCTCTTTTGCTGTTTTTCTTTCTCCTTTGGTCCTTGTCTTTCCCTTTTGCTGTTTCTCTTTCTCTTTTTCCGTCTGTTTTTCTTTTTTTTGCTCTTTCTCTTTCGCTCTCTCTGTTTCTCTTTGGCTCTATCTCTTTCTCCTTTACCCTTTCTCTTTTTCCATTGCTCTTTTTCTTTCGCTTTTTCCCATTTCTCTTTTGCTCTTTCTCTTTCTCTTGCTTTTTCTCTTTCTCTTTTTCTCTTTCTCTTTTTCTTTCTCTTTTTTCTCACATTATCTGAGTTCCTCACTATGTAGGTATTTCTCTGTCTATCAGTTATCTATCTATCGGTTAATCTGTTCATCTATCAGTATTTATCTATCTATGAGTTACGTAAATCCGTCCTTATATCTATTTATCCATGCACGTATCTTCCATTTTTTTCCCTGTTTTTTCTGTTTTTCTTCTCTTTTGTTTTTAGTTGTTTTAATTCTGCTGTAGTTAGGAATGAATTAATTAGCTTTTTTTGTTTGTTTGTTTGTTTTGCTTTTGCCTAGTACATAGTTTGGAATATTCTGTTTTTCATAATGTTTTTTTTTTCCCTTTTCCGGATATTATTCCCTTGTTTTTCAATATTTTCCGCCTTTCCTGACTTACATTTTCGTTTTTTTTTATGTGTTTGTTCTTCATTTGTTTTCCTGATTTTTTTCCTCTTTTTATTTTTTGATGATTCCTTTTTCCTTTTCACCTTTGCTTGTATTGATTAGTTTTCCCTTCACTCCTTTCAGTTTTCCCCTTTTTACGCTTTTACCTTCTCTCTCTCTCTCTCTCTCTTACTTTGGCGGACCCGTATTATATCTGGATTTTTTGGGGTCTATATTATTTTTTTCTAGTACAGTCAGACGATTTTATTCAGGAAAAAATCCCCTGGTAGTGAGGGGATTAATAAAACTGTATCTAATCCCTTTATATATTTTTATTTATCTGAAGGTGAATAAGGTGTGAGAGAGAGGAAGAGAATATTTAAACCCTCCTTTCTCTCTCTCTCTCTCTCTCTCTCACTCTCTCTCGAACACACACACACACACACACACACACACACACACACACACACACACACACACACACACACACACACACACACACACACACACATTCCCTAACACCCTTCCACATCCCTAACCCAAATTACTTCCAAGTCTTCAGTATTTTTCATCCCCTTCGATATTTTCTTCGCCTCCAGATACCTTGCTTCCGCCTCATTTACCTCTTCCCCCCCTTCCCCCTACCCCCTCCCTCATCCTCCCTCTCCCCCTCCCCCCCTCCTCTCCCACCTCCTCCTTGGCAAAATTAAGGACTGCCATATCCAGGAGTCCACATACCGCGCTAAAAATATTTCCAAAATGTCTTGAGGTAAGAAAGCAAGGTAATTTTTAAGATGCTGCACTTCCGTCTTAAAGGCTTCCAGTAAGATGACGTTTTTTACTTGATTATGTAGCTGTTTATATCTTTTTTCTTTTTTTTTTAGCCTAGTTTATTTATGTTGTGGTTTTTATTTGTATTTTTAGTTAATGTTTTCCTACCTGCCTTCATCACCTGCCTTCATCCATTCAGTCCCATGGTTTATTTTCTTTTATTCTTGCCATCTCCAGACAATTTTCCTCAGCTTAGGAGAGATTTTTCGAACTTGAAGGGTTAGATGCAGCTTTGATTATCCCCTCACCTGCTTAAGATCCCTCCTTAACTGAAGAAAATAATCTGGCGCAACAAATGCGAACTATATATATGTGCGAGTATATATGTATCTCTCTCTCTCTCTCTCTCTCTCTCTCTCTCTCTCTCTCTCGCTAGAATCGTGAGTAGGGGACAATTGTAAGAGTTCCGGCGGGGGAAAAACCTGCCGATGGAACCGCAGGCCATCAACACAAGTCCTGGTAGAGCAGACTTTTTCCCCGTCGACAAGACTTCCCCGTAGAGCAGACATTTCCCCATTGAGCAGACTTTTTCCCTGCTTGGCGATAATTATAGGGCTGTAGTTTTGAGCTGTTTCACGTGGCTACAGTGGTGCGTATGGGGAAATCTGAGAGTTTTGGGGAAAATTGCAGACATCACCACTACTACTCCTTGTCGTCCTGTTGCAATGGGATTAGTGTTGTTGCGTAGAGTTTGTCGTCTCTTATCGTCCACACACTTGATGTAGCGCTGCCCACTTTTTCCTTCACCAGTATTATTCTTTATCTGTGTCTGCCTTCCTCTCCCTCTATTTCTCCCATCTTTCCTGTCACTTCGTGTTGTTCGTTTTTCCACTCCGGGTGATTCTACACTGATTGACATGCTTAATGGCTCCTTGTAACCCAGGAAGTCATTTACAACGCTGGGTGGTAACCATATAGCCATACAACGAGGTGATGTGGGGCCTACTATGATGTCCCTGTTGTATTTAGTATTGTGCTATGCTTTAACTCTCTCTCTCTCTCTCTCTCTCCCTCTGCGTGTGTGTGTGTGTGTGTGTGTGTGTGTGTGTGTGTGTGTGTGTGCGTGCGTGCGTGCGTGCTTCAGTGGCCGCGTTTAAGAGATGTAAAAAAAAAAAGAGGCGACAGAGAACGCAGGAGGAAGTTTTGCCACGAGTTTATAATGCAGGGAACTTTGTGTGTCTGTCTGTCTGTCTGTGTCTCTCTGGTCTCTTCCCTTCCTCTCTCTCTCTCTCTCTCTCTCCTCTGCTCTGCTCCAGTAGCTGAGTTCAACTTATATAAGAGAGAGAGAGAGAGAGAGAGAGAGAGAGAGAGGAAAAGTATAGATATCAGGAAACGTAGGAAAAAGTTTTAGTACCGGTTTAAAATGCAGAAAACTTTTTACTAATTTTTTACTAATTTTTTTGAGAGTTCCCCAACCATCCTCCATTTCTGTTTTGATTTTCTGTCTCGTTTTTCTTTTCTTTTTTGATTTTTAGAGTAGCATGGAAATTAATGGATACGTGTAAAATATTATTGAGGTGTGTGGGCTAGTGTTTGTGGGAAGTGTGTGTGTGTGTGTGTGTGTGTGTGTATGTGTGTGTGTGTGTGTGTGTGTGTGTGTGTGTGTGTGTGTGTGTGTGTGTGTGTGTGTGTGTGTGTTCATATTATGGTGATCTGCCGTGACTCTCAACTTGGAATGTAAATAAAAGTCAGTTTTATTCGTATCGTTAGTTTTTTGGAAATATATTGAAATGTTATCCTTATGTGTGTTTTTAATGTGATTGGATTGGGTATTTTAGTGTTTGTTTGGGTGAAGAAAAACAGTGTGAAGTTGTGGTAGTGTGCGTTCTCTCTCTCTCTCTCTCTCTCTCTCTCTCTCTCTTATATTTACTCTAACTCTAACACTTTCTAGTTAACTCCCTCTACTCCCACCCTTCCCGTCCCCCTCTACATTCACCCCTTCCCTCCCCTTCACCCTTCCCTCTGATCCTCCCCTCCTTCTTCCCTTCCTTCTTCCTCTTTTCCTTACAGCCACTTCCTCCCTTCCTTTCAGCCACTTCCTCCCTGCCTTTCACTCCACTCCCCTCCCTTTCCACCCCAGTTCTCCGCCTCTACCATTCCTTTCACTCCCTTCCCTCCCCACTCACTCCCCCACTCCTCTCTCCCCTTCCCTCCTCCCCCTCCCCCTTCATCCCTCCTTCTCCCTAAACACACAACTTCACTCTCTTAATTTCCTCTGAGTTAAGAAGGATTTTCCCTGCTTTGGCTGTCTTCATTCCTCCTCCTCCCTCCTCACTTCCTACTTCACCCTTTACCTCCCAACCTCCCTCCCTCCCTCCTTGTTTCCTTTCCTTTCCTTTACCTCCCTTCCTCCTTGCTTCCTTTCCTTTCCTTTACCTCCCTTCCTCCTTGCTTCCTTTCCTTTCCTTTACCTCCCTTCCTCCTTGCTTCCTTTCCTTTTCTTTACCTCTCTCTCTTCCTTCCCTCTCCTTTCTTCCCGCAGCCTCACTCTTAGGTATTTTCTTCTCCCTCTCTCGTCCTTCCCTCTGCCAGATTCCTTTCATCTTCCCTTTTCTCCCATCGTTCACATCCATACTTCTCCTCTCCTTCCCCCTCCCCTCTCCCTCTTTTTTCCCCTCCCTCTCTTTTCCCCTCCCACTCATTTTCCCCTCCCTCTCTTTTCCCTTTCCCTCTCTTTTCCTCCTCCCTCTTTTTCCCCCTTCCTCTTTTTCCCCCTTCCTCTTTTTCCCCCTTCCTCTTTTTTTCCCCTTCCTCTTTTTTTCCCTTCCTCTTTTTTCCCTTTCCTCTCTTTTCCCCCTCCCTCTCTTTTACCCCTCCCTCATCCCCCTTCTGTCATTCTCTCTCTCTCTCTCTCTCTCTCTCTCTCCCTTTCCATTTTCCTCTGTCCCGACTATCCCTATTCTGTCTTCTGCATTCCTCCTTCATCTTTCCCCCTCCCTGTTCCCTCTCCCTCTTCTCCCTCCCTCTCCTCCCTCCTCTCCCTCCCTCTCCTCCCTCCTCTCCCCTCCATCTTTTCCCCTCGCCCTACCCTCAGCTCCTTCATATCTCCTCCTTGTCCTCACTGTTCCTTCTTCCCTCTATTTTTAGCAGTTTCCCCTTGAGGTTATTTAAGTACCTGTATTTTCTACCTGAGTTCATCTGTCTTTAGTACACACCCACCCTCTCTGACATAGTACTTTCCCCCTCCTAATTACTGTACGTGTCAATTTAGCACATAATCGGTTTTCTAAGTCTGGCTACGTTGTGTACATTTGTAATTTTGTACTTCTCTTTGTGTTCATTATTAGTACATGGGAAGGATATTTTTCGTGTGTAGTCTCATCTGCTTTTTTCTTCCATATTGTAGTACATGTACTAATGATGGGTATTTTTAGTACTTTATCCCTTCACGTCTTCAGTACTTCTTCCATATGTTGTAGTACATGTAATTTGTGCCCCATAGGCTACATCTTCTTTAGGTTATTAAGCGGGTGTTGCTGTCACTGGAGAAGAATTAGGCCTTATATGGAAAAAACGAACACCAAAAGTTACAGTAAGTTAGTAAGGAAAAATTAATACCAGCCAGTAATAATAATAATAATATAATAATAATAATAATAATAATGATAATCACTTAACACCGCCACATTCTCCCCCCCCTCTCTCTCTCTCTCTTTCTCTCATTAACTTTCTTCCTTGGTAATCTCCCCTCTCGCTCTTAACTTGTTCTCTCTCTCTCTCTCTCTCTCTCTCTCTCTCTCTCTCTCTCTCTCTCTCTCTCTCTCTCAAATTATCTCTCTTCTATGCATCAACTCTCATCCAGATCTGTCATTATTTTTTTTTATTTTCTTGCCATTCTTCCTTATCCTCCTTTATCGTCTTTCTCTTCTTCATCTTCCCTCGTTCTTGCTTTTCTCTTCCTTCCTTCATATTCATCCATCTTGTCATCACCAAATCGACTTTTTAAACAATAATTCGTCTCCCATTCCTCCATTCCGCCATATCCCTTCTCTCCCATTTCACTTTCTCCCACAGCTGCGATAATTACTCGTGCTACAATCACTACATCACAACTACCTTCACCACCACCACAATTACAGCTGCTGCCGTCCTCATCATCACTCAGCACCCACCGTTACCATCACCATCACCATCACCACCACCACCATCATCACAACTACAACCATCATCACAATCACTATCACCATCACCATTATTACAACCATCATCACAATCACCATCACCTCCACTACCATCACCACTACAACCGTCATCACAGTCACCATCACCACCACCACCACCACAGCACCACAGCCACCACACCATAATGACCTGCACTACAACAAGCCCTTGGACACACAATATCCATTTCACAGAATATATTGTCGTATTGCATGTGTACCAAGCCTGATCAATGTGTGTGTGTGTGTGTGTGTGTGTGTGTGTGTGTGTGTGTATTCGTAGATGTATGTAACTGCTTGCGTGCGTGTGTGTGTGTGTGTGTGTGTGTGTGTATTCGTAGATGTATGTAACTGCTTGCGTGCGTGTGTGTGTGTGTGTGTGTATTCGTAGATGTATGTAACTGCTTGCGTGCGTGTGTGTGTGTGTGTGTGTGTGTGTGTGTGTATTCGTAGATGTATGTAACTGTGCTTGCGTGTGTGTATGTTTTTTAAATGGATACCTTAGAGATATATTGTCCTCCATTGTGTGTGTGTGTGTGTGTGTGTGTGTGTGTGTGTGTGTGTGTGTGTGTATACAAACCCACATATCTTCATTACAACGACCCTTCATAAAAGATTTCCAATTACTCTTTCACTACTGAGAGAGAGAGAGAGAGAGAGAGAGAGAGAGAGAGTGAAATCATTAGGCCTCAGTACAAGACTTTCAGGAAACATATTACAGTCTTGAATGTATGTAATGGAGTGGCTGAAGGCTGCTTAGTCATGAGCAGTTGGGGAGGCGTGTGTACTGAGCAGGACTGAGCACAGCAGTTTAGGTATTTTGCACTGGGGATGCGTATTAAATATCTGCTCCTGTGCTATGTGTGTGTGTGTGTGTGTGTGTGTGTGTGTGTGTGTTTGCAGTTAGCTTTTTACTTCGTTTAGGTTTTTCTTCCTGTGTGTGTTTTTTCTATTTATTCTTTCCTTCTTTCATTTCCTGAGATGCATATTCTGTTTTTTTGTTACGCTTTGTTTTTATGTTTTCATTCATTCAGTTTTTTTTTTTCCCTTTCACTCTTCATTTTTTTTTCTTTTTATTCTCTTTGATAGTCTTTAAATTTTTCCCACTTCCCTTATGTCTTTCATCTTTTCTTCTGTCCTTCCTGCCTAGAGAGAGAGAGAGAGAGAGAGAGAGAGAGAGAGAGAGATTAACAACCGTATGACGTCATTCGCTGTTAAAAATTTCTCTGATTGCCGGAGTACTGTGTTGGTGGGATGAAGGTATTGAGAGCTGGGGAAATGAATAGAGGCAATCAGATTTTTTTGCCGTGTCATAAAGAACAGAGTAATTAGTGTGTGTGTGTGTGTGTGTGTGTGTGTGTGTGTGTGTGTGTGTGTGTGTGTGTGCGTGCGTGTGCGTGCGTGCGTGTGCGCGCGCGCGCGTGCGTGTGTGTAAGAAGCAAAAATGAGAGAGGTATTTGTAATGTTAAATGCTCGTAAATATTAACCCCACACAAACACACACACACACACACACACACACACACACACACACACACACACACACACACACACACACACACACACACACACACACACACACACACACACACACACACACACACACACACCACCTAGGCATAATAAGTACACACACATAAACATACACATTCTCTCTCTCTCTCTTAAACACCCCATCATCTTACCCAATCACCACATCCCTCAAAGAAACTCAAGCAGTATACTCCCTAATTACCTGAGTTTGGCCTGCAAAATGAGGGGTCATGGGGGGTCAGGGGTCAAGGTCAAAGGGTATTGCATGACCCCACACTCTATTGCATGACCCCACACTCTATTGCATGACCCCACACTGTAGGTCTTTCCTGACATTGCAAACCATCTCTTAAATGATTCCATACTTTACCTGTGCATGATCATACACTACTACCTGCATGACCTCCCACGCCAGGTGTTACATGACCCCAGGTAAATTTTCTGCGTGACCCAGCATTAGTGCCTTTGCATGACCTCACACACCTACCTTTTGCATGACCCCCACACACTGCCTCATGCATGACTCCCTTCCCCACCCCCACATACACTCACACACACACACACACACACACACACACACACACACACACACACACACACACACACACACACACACACACACACACACACACACACACGTAATCTCCTCTCTTTCTCTCTCTCTCTCGTGCATGACCTCACACTAAACCATGAGATGAGGAGGGTCATGAAGGGACATGATGAAGGTCTTACTCTGAGTGTGTGTGTGTGTGTGTGTGTGTGTGTGAGAGAGAGAGAGAGAGAGAGAGAGAGAGAGAGAGAGAGAGAGAGAGAGAGAGAGAGAGAGAGAGAGAGAGAGAGAGAATTTTATAGTTCACATTGCCTTTTTAGTACGATTACATTTATTTATTTATTTTTTGTTGTTTGTTAACGAGAGAAATTATTTTTACACACCTCCGAAAATACTCAAGGTTGTGAAGGGGTTAAGGGCAGAGTGAGTGAATCGAGAGGAAGAAGGGAAGAGCTGAAATAAGGCAAGAGAGAGAGAGAGAGAGGGGATGAGATTAAAGTGGATATAGTCTGTAAGCTGAAGACGATCGTGTGACGCCGGCAAGAAAAAAAAAAACGAAAAAAATAAGAAAAAAGTGGTTACATTTACAGGGTTAACCACATCTCTCTCTCTCTCTCTCTCTGCTTTTTTCCAACTTAATTTTCTTTTCACTCTTCCTTCTCTACCAGTTCTCATTAATTTCCTCCTCCTCCTCCTCCTCCTCATTTCCTTCCTACTTCACCGCTGTCTCTGTTTTCCTTTGCTTCTTCTTCCTCCTCTTTCTGTTTGTTCTGTTCACTCTTTTTTATTATTATTTTTTCTGTTTTACTTTATTTTTCCTTTTGCCTTTTTATCATCTTTTGTCTCCTTTTCTTCTCTGTTCTACCTTTCTTTTCGGCAATTTTTTTCTTACTTTTACTTTTCCTCTCTCTTCTCTCCTTTCCATTCACCCCTTTCCCTCTTCTCTCCCTCTGTTCACCCATGCCTACCCTCCCTCCTTTCCTCTTACTCATCTTTTCCTCCATTCCTCAAATCCTTAACTTCATTTCCCTTTCCATTTCAATTTACTCTTCCTTAGTCTTCATTTCTTTTCCGTCTGCCTTTTCCGTAATACATTTCCTTATTCATTTCCTTTCCATCCCTTCACGGTCATTCATTTATTTTCTCCACCACTCCCCTCCCTCCTTCTCGTCTCCCTTTTCGCTACTTTTCCACTCACACTGTCCCTCCCTCCTAGTTAACATTAGCTATCCTCTTTACGCAGTTACCTTCTCTTCTCTCCTTTCATCATTCCATTCCTCCTCCTCTTCTCTCCATTCCTTTCATTCCTCTCCTTCCCCTTTCTTCTCTTCCTTTCTCTTTCCTCTCTTCCTCTCTCTTTCCTCTCTCCCTTTCCACTCACGTCTTTCCTCGTCCGTCTCCTAGTCTCTGCACGAAAGCCATTTGCCCCCTAAGTTCAAGGTAAAGAGAGAGAGAGAGAGAGAGAGAGAGAGAGAGAGAAACAAAAAAAATCCAGCTCTATCATTCTTCGTGCGTGACATTTAAAGCAGACGCCAAGAAAATGAGAAAAGACAGGTTAGAATGAGCCAGTTTAAGGATATCTCTTTTTTTCTCATTCTTCCGGTGCTAGAGAGAGGGACGCCTTCATGTGGTGGCACCGATATAGCTGGGCGGCTCCACTACCCGGTTATGTAAACGTCCCTCAACTCTCCCTTTATCCCCCCCCCCCAGCGAAGGATGGTAGGATGGTAGGAGAAGGGCATCGTCATCCTGCAGTCCACTGGGTTCACGTTCAGATTGAGCTTTGGATCACAATAGCAACAACAACAACATCATCATCATCATCATCATCATCATCATCATCATCATCATCAGTACTAATACCAACGCCACTCCCATCTTCATCAAGTAATCAGTGACAGACATATTGTAATTTCCCTAAACACACACACACACACATCATCATCATCATCATCTTCACTCAAGGTTAGAGCATCAAAGGTCGCGAAATTGACGATAAAATTGAGCAAGGTTGAATACATAAGAGAAAAGGTGGACGTTGATGAGAGAGTTTGGGGAAGTTTGGACTGATGGGTGACCTGCTGCCTCGACACACTCCGCCTTTGTCTTTATACCCCGTGTTTTTTTGCTGGAAATGTCGAGGATAATGGGGTGCTTTCAAAGCTAGTGTTCCGGCAGATGTCACCACCATTGGGACAGAAACATCCTCGCGCTGTTTAAAAAGCATATTTTTCTTTCTTAAATATCTACACTGTTGTGTGAAGCTGTGAATCATGGTAATGTTATATACCGTAATATAAATATTACAAACAGAACACACACATATATATATAACGTAGCGTGAATTGTTTATATTTATCATAAACGGAAATTAAAATATCATTGATGGCATGTGATAGCAACCCTCCATTTCAGTGGTCCTGTACAGTATTATTTAATTTCTGCTACATTCTGTGCAAGTTAGGTTTTTAATACATTGTTTGTTCAGACTGTAACTTACGCCTAGTGGGTATCTTGACTCATTCAGTCTCTATGTGGGCAGAAATTTATTGTTGAGTAAATACTGGGACTCAACATTTTGCTCACTCCCTTCACCCACGCACACCACAAGACCCGTGTGCCACGGTTTGAGAAGGCCGTGGTGTTACCCCATCAGACCCTCCAAAGCAATTACAGTACCTTACTTTATCTAATCAAACCCGACTACAAGTAGTCTAAATTGTATTATTTTAAGCATTAGTCCTCGTGCGTTTGTTTTGAACACAAATCTCTCGTGAAAAAACTTAACCACTGGACTGTCTTGTGCGCATGCGTGAAGGGAGTGAGCAAAATGTTGAGTCCCAGTATTTACTCAACATTAAATTTCTGCCCACATAGAGACTGAATGAGTCAAGATCCCTCACTAGGCGTAAGTTACAGTCTGAACGAACAATGTATTAAGAACCTAACTTGCACTAAATGTAGCAGAAATTAAATAATATAGGACCATTGAAATGGCGGCTTGCCATCACATGCCATCAATGATGTTTTAATTTCTGTTTATGATAAATATAAACAATTCATGCTACGTTATATATGTGTTCTACTTGTATTATTTATATTATGGTATATGACATTACCATGATTCACAGTTTCACACAACAGTGTAGATATTTAAGAAAGAAAAATATGCTTCTCAAACAGCGCGGGGATGTGTCTGTCCCAATGGTGGTGACATCTACCGGAATATTAGGCTTGTCAGAAGCACCCTATTGGGGTAAGGTTAGGGTCTGTGTTTTTGTCTCTGATGTGTGTGTGTGTGTGTGTGTGTGTGTGTGTGTGTGTGTCTCTCGTAGAGCGTTATTACCCCTAAAAAACTTCCAAAATATGAAACAGAACACCTCTTTAGATTAATGAAGCTCTATATTTTATTCATGTTTTATTTGGATGAAGGAATGAACTTTTTAAGATATAAGTTTCTCGACGATTACATTTTTACTTTTATTTTTGCATTCCCTGTTGTTTTATGTTTGATTTTGTTTGTGCATTTTTCCTTGGTGGTGTTTGTGGTACAGGTGTCAGCCATTGAAAAAAGAGTCCCAAGAGACTCGTGTGTGTGTGTGTGTGTGTGTGTGTAGAGGGGTCGAGGTTTGGTTGGTGTGTGTGTGGTTGGGGGAGGGGAGTGTTTGGTTGGTGTGTGGGGGGAGTAATGGGTATGAAAGTCAAGGTCAGTGATGGTGTTGATGATGATTATGATGATGTGGTGGTGATGGTGATGATGAGGATATAACATGATGTAGTTATGGTGGTGATGGTGGTTACTATGGTGCTGGTGGAAGTGGTGACGGTGATGTTATGGTGGGGGTAGGGATAGCGGCGGTGGTGGTGATGGTGGAACTGATGGTATAGTGGTGATGGTGGTGGTGATGGTGTGGGTAACGGTAGAGTAAGTGGTGGTGTGATGGTAGCAGAGGTAGTGATGATGGTAGTAGTGGTGGTGGTAATGGTGGTGGTGGCCGAAGGGGTATGAAGTTTTAACCTAACTCCACGCTACGGCCAAACTGTACACTTTTTTTTTTTTTTGTTGTAAATAACAGAACGGAGGAAGGAAAAACAAATGGGGAAAAAAAAAAAATCCATACACCAGATTACTGGTGTCCTCTGTTCATAAAATATCTGTAACAGTTAGACTTGAACAGTTGTGGGTTGAAATTTGGAGGAAAACAACTCTGGGGAAGCGAGTTCCAGAGAGATGCAGTTCGGGGAATGAAAGAATTCTGATAGGCAGAAGTTCTGCAATATGGTTGAGTGACATTCCAGTCATGAGCGCTACCAGATGCCCGTGTAGCACGAGGGAAGGCATGGTGAGGTGGCACCATGGACGCAGCTTCGTCTGAGCATTTGCCAAAAAAATATCTGTAAAATAATGCAAGGGAGGCAACATTACTTCTTACTTGCAGGGGAGGTAGTTTATATGTAATGGCAGGGTTGTTAATGATTCTAACAGCTTTATTCTGAATTTTGTCTAGTTGTCTTAATGCAACCTCTCCACAACCATTCCACAAGGGTGAGCAATATTCAAGCTGAGAGCGCACATGACTCTTATAAATTATAGCTAACTGCTCATCGGCGAAGAAGTTACGGACTCTGAACAATAATCCAAGTTTCCTTGAGGCGGTTTTAGCAAGTGATCTGACATGAGAGGTCCAGCTGAGGGCACTGTTAAGTGAGACACCAAGAATTTCAATACTTTTGGAGATGGGAATATTAGTAGCACTGAAGGTAATGTACGAATCTGGCAATATCTGTCTATTAGTAAACTGTATATATTTAGTTTTACTAGCATACACTTTGTTCAGTACTGCAGTCCACTGGGAATTAGCAGGATTGGTGAAGGTTTGTGTGTGTGTGTGTGTGTGTGTGTGTGTGTGTGTGTGTGTGTGTGTGTGTGGATAGTTTAACAGGACTGTCATGTTTTTATAGTAAATTTATGTAAGCGGTGTTGTGTTTAAGTGCATTTCGATTTGTTTTACTGTATTACATTTATGCTTTTGTACGCCGGTTATATGCTTGATGTTACGTGTGTGTGATTGTTCCTGGGTGCGTTGTGTGTGTGCGTGACGTGCTTGTGTACTGTACGTCTCCGGTGCATGACTGCTTTTATCCCTGCTTGCGTGCTGACCATTGCGTGGCGAGATGGTACAGAACAGTAGCTGCCGCCTTCTTTGTACCAGAATTTATACCTCTTGAGAGATTAATGATTCGTAGCAGGATTCCACAGCCCAAGTTAAGAAAGATTATGATGATGATGATAGTAATGGTGATGATAATGTTAACGACAGTGATGATGATATTGGTGATGATGATGATGAATTAGATAGCGATGGTGAAAATGATGCTAAGAAGAAAATATATGACCTGTATATACGCAAGTTTGCATAAATATTTTTCATTGCCATTGCCACAAGAATATCCCATTATTTCTCGGCCTGCATGCTGTCGACGGGTATGTATGGGTTACCTTGCACCTTACTCCTAAGATGGATGCACTCACTCCGTTGTTGATGTGGCACGCGAGATATCACTAACCCCGTCATCAATCACGCCCCCTCCGTTGATGCGACACGCCAGACATCAATCACTCCATCATCAATCACACAATTTTTCACTCTGAGCTGCTGCTGTTGATTTCACGGTCTTGGGGATCATCGTGAGACTCATACCCCTCTTCCCTGGCCTGGACTGGCAGCATCTTAATTCCAGCCTTACCTGCAATCAGTAGTACCTGTGCAATACGCCAGACGTGCAACATGCGATTATCTTGCATGTTGCCTCTCACCTGACATGCCTTTAATACTCTCCTGCCCCCTCCAAAGTACTGCCGTGTATGTAGTTATGAAGTTGCAGCCATGAACAGATAACATTTAACCATTCCTCTCTTCACTGAAAACGCCTGGGGACCGTCAAAAAATTATGTGATTTGGGTAAGCTAATCAACCAAACTAATTCATTTATTGCGATTTCTGCCTGTCTGTCGGCTATGCGCTGCCCACAGTTATCATAATGAGTGTTGAATATTTGCATGGGTAATTGGGTATGGATATGAGCCAGGACAAGAGGACGAGAAGTAAGACAGAAGTAGGGGTTTGGGGAGAGAGGGACTGTTTCAAGACAAAAATGAAAATGAAAATAATAATGGTTATGTACAAAGGCAAATGTAGTTAATTGGTACCACAGAAACTACGCTTGGTGATTTGTATTAAGGTGCACCATCTCTGAACCCCCGTCTTGACCCGGGAAGAAAACACTTAAGGAAATACTAAGATCAAAGAATGGGACTTTTGTTTGTGTACATTTTTTAGGTTTATTTATATCGTACGCGCCAGGAAACAGAATCTTGGGGTTCGTTGAGGGAGCGCTACCCACACCCTCGGCCCCCTAAGATGTTTTGCATAGTTAGAAAGGTATAGAAAGGAAGTTGTCGATGTATATGGGTAGGTACAAGCCCAGAGAAAATGTTAAAAATGTGTGTGTGTGTGTGTGTGTGTGTGTGTGAGAGAGAGAGAGAGAGAGAGAGAGAGAGAGAGAGAGAGAGAGAGAGAGAGAGAGAGAGAGAGAGAGTTGCACCTGTACCTTTAATCCATGACCCTGACCTGGACTGCCCTTGACCTGTGACCTAAGCCATCAAAGCTGCCTCCCAGCCTATTTTTAAGTTGCGTGTGTGTGTGTGTGTGTGTGTGTGTGTGTGTGTGTGTGTGTTTTAAGCAGTATTCTTTGGTTTCCCATTTCATCTCTGCCCTACCTTATCGTACCCCATCCCGTCCCATCCCATCCCATTTTCATCCGTACCCTACCTTACCCTACCCTACTTCACCCCTACTCTCCTTCACCCTATCCTACCCCACCCATACCCTTACCCTCGCCCTCATCCTCACCCAGCTCTGCCCCTCCCTCACCACATCCCATTCCTCCCCCACTTCGTACCCAAATCTGACCATGCACCCCCACCCAAGCACCTCCCAGCAGATTGGACCTAAGTTTATATTCATCTTTCAGTCACCACACCATTATCCATACCATTATACACCAACCTTTCCTGAACAACTTCGAAAAGTGGTGAAAAAGTTTAGTCCAGGTACAAAGCTCTCATTCGTCCAGTGTAGTTAGATGTCAGGCTTTGGGAATTGGGACTGAAATGATATACCTCGGCTGTCCATCACCTGAAGCCAAATATTCCTCTCTTGTCTATGTTGAAAGTTCTTGCAAAGGACTTCTTCTTCGCCTTCGTCGTCGTCGTCTTCTCTTTCTCCTGCTCCTTCGTCTTCCTCCTCTTCTCTTTCTCCTGCTCCTTCGTCTTCCTCCTCTTCATCTTTTCTTCTTCATTTTCATCTTCATCCTCGTTTTCTTTTTTCTTCTTCTTCTTCTTGACCTTCCTGAATGAAATACCCTGGTCTGAAATAAATAAATAAAACCTAGGACCCAATAAAGACCCAGGCAATAAAACTATTAGGCACATTATTCCTATACCGTCTTTCATGTTTCATTTTTCCTGCTCAGTCTTTAATTCATCTCAGGAGAGGCTTTTCGATCTCCAGAATTTCAATATAGTCCTCGTGATCCCCTTGGATTGAGAGGATTTTCTAAGTTGATTAAACCCCTTGAGAGCAGGAAGAAGGAACTAAGAATGACGTCACAGCCATCTCGGGTTGACCACTTCACCCCGATGACGTATTTTGCATTTTGTTTTTCATGCCGTCAGTCGAGTTTTATTTGGGGAGCCTTATTTTTTTTTTTTACCTGTGTATTTAACCCCTGACCTTGACCTCGACTGACCTGACCTCTGAACTAAACCATCATAACTGCCCGTCGTCGCATTTTTAGCCCTTTCGTGTCGAGGGTCCGAAGGTGAACAAAATATTCTGGTTGTTGTGAGGAGATAATAAAAAAAAAAAGTTCAAAATAGACTGATATAAAATGTTCCCAGGCTGAGTAAGGTCGTCTGTTGGTGGGAGGAATATGATGATGATGATGATGATGGTACTACTACTACTACTACTACTACCACCACCAACACTACTACTACTACTACTACTACTACCACCACCAACACTACTACTACTACTACTAAATCCTTTCACTACAAACACGTATTGACTTACTGTGTTCAAGCCATTTCAGAATATTTTTTTTTTTCGAACCACCTCGTAGTAAAGGGGTTAATGGAGGCAAAATCCCGCTCATCCATTAAAAAATACAATAAATAAAAAAAAAATAAATAGGTAAAAATAATTATAGATAATAATTAAATAATATAGAAGGGACCTCAAACGGGGCAACCCATATATTGCGATGATATTGTTTTTTATTCTCATTTTTATTTTTTAAG
>NC_137042.1:12225364-12227864 GCF_032717465.1 Coenobita brevimanus
CTCTCCTCTCCTCTCCTCTTCCTTTCTTCTCTTCTCTTCTGCATTTCTCTCATCTCCTCTTCCCTTCTTTTCCTCTTCTCTTCTGTATTTCTCTTGTATTTTCTTCTCTCCTCTTTTCTTCTTTCTTCCCCTCTTCTCTCCTCCTTTCTTCCCCTCTTGTCTTGTGTTTCCTTCTCTCTCCTCTCCTCTCTCCTTCTCTCTTCTCCCAGCTCCCTCCCAAACTCTGCACCCACCATAGCATCCATAACACCCTTCGCCATCAATACCAGTTTCTATATGTCTTCTTCTGATATTATTCCCAAAACTTCCCAGCCCTCCTCTTACCCTCTCCACCACCATCCCTACTACCACCGTCACTACCATCCTTCCACCAATCCTTCACTACCACCATTACAATCACCTTCATCATCACCATGGCAGTCCTTTCACCATTTCCTCGTAACTATTCTTGTCATCACCATTACCCTTCTTTCACCATTCCTTTACTGCTACTATTACGTGTCCTTCTTCCCTTCACTATCACCACTACCATCACCACCATCCCTTCACCATTCCTCTGCTGTCATCATTACTATCACCAAAGCATCATTTCCCACCATCTTTATTACTGAAGTTACTACCACTATCACCGTCACCATCATTTTCTTCCTCTACTTTTCACGCCACTTCTGTCACTATCACCATCAGCACCATCTCTCTCTCTCTCTCTCTCTCTCTCTCTCTCTCAACTCATTCCTCCCATGCTCACTTCCATTATTTCTCCACCATCACCATCTTCCCTAACCACACCAACTTTTCCCTCCCTCTCTCAGAGTCTTTCCAGCCTCTCTCCCATCGTACCTCCCATAGTCTCTCTTCCATCACCATCCCCGCTCCCATCACCATTCCCTACCTTCCCTCTCTCCCAGTTCCTTCCAGCCCTTCTCCCATCCCCACGACCATTACTCCTACCACCATCACCGCCTCCCATTATTCCCAGACTTATCTGCCCTACCATTGCGCTCGCCATTGTTCCACCAACCACTATTTTTATCACGGCTATCAGTGTGGATATCGCCCGCCCCTGTATCGCTACCACCACTACCACCATCGGCGCCTGGAATGTTGGTTGTTTGGGCTGGGGTGGGGTATTACCGGGTTGGTTTGTGTGGATTGTTATAGTGGATTGTTATAGGATCTAGTAGCATCACACTTATACCCCTGCTCTCTCCGCTGCACTCACCACCACCACCACTACTACTATTCCTACTGCTTGTACTACTACTACTACTACTACTACTACTGCTGCTACTACTACTACTACTACTACTACTGCTGCTACTACTACTACTACTACTGCTACTACTACTACTACTACTACTACTACCATCATCACTGCTTGTGTCATTTGCCTTTGTATCTTATCTACTCGTATCTGTCTATCTATGCAAATGAATTAAATACAAGTGGTTCATAGATGTTTGAGTAACCATAGGAAGAAAAGGAAATACGGAATGTTTTGTGTAATATCATTTTCATTTACCTTTTTACCGTAAGACTATACCGGAAGCAGAATGAATTGAGCAGAGATAAGCACACCAAGGCTCGTTCTCTTGTTGGTTAAAGAAGCTCCCTAACACCTCTTCCCTGCCGATTTATTTTTGGATACGGCAGGCTAATGTCGTTTTGTACGTTATTTAGGCAGATTTTGGCGATGTTAGAATGATTTATGTAACACGGAAGAAGAGGGCGATAAGGTGTAATAAGCACAGTAAGTCGCATAGGAAGAGGTGTTAGGGATGTAGATGGAACGGAGAGAGAGAGAGAGAGAGAGAGAGAGAGAGAGAGAGAGAGAGAGAGAGAGAGAGAGAGAGAGAGAGAGAGAGAGGCCCGTCTGCACAGGGGCGATATATCCAAAAGGGATCTTGAAGGGATTTACAAGTTTTTTAAAAAGATCACTGCAGCACTCCAGACCTTCCAGATATCCCTCCACAATTCCAGCACTCTGTTTGATCCGGCTTTAGACTTCTTGGCAGTTAAAAAAAAAGCAAAAAGAAAAAAATAGGCCTTATAGATTCGACTCCCTCATCTAGTAAATTAGCTTCTTTTGTTTTTGTTTAACCTCTTATGGTCGAGGACTTTTTTTTTATTATTATTGTTGCTGATAATTTTGTACAGGAGAGATTTTGAGAATTTTTGGGGGTTTGATATGGCTTTCATTGAACACTAAAATTTGAGAGTTTTTTCTGATGTTTATTGTAAGATTTAAATAGAAACTTAAGATTGTGATACCAGAGTCAAAGGGTTGATTGTGTATACTCATGTGAGAATCTTTTGAACATTTATTTATTTATTTACATGCGCAGTCAGACGCCCTAAAACCAGGAGAGAGAGAGAGAGAGAGAGAGAGAGAGAGAGAGAGAGAGAGAGAGAGAGAGAGAGAGCGAGAGCTATCGCCTTTCACACTGACTGTCTATGTGTAAACAGTTCCAGGTAGGGGGGACCCACCTTTAAATCTAAT
>NC_137042.1:12230364-12235364 GCF_032717465.1 Coenobita brevimanus
AGGACAACCCGACAATGTAAAAAAAAAAAAAAAAAAAAAAAAAGACAACTCGACTGGGCAAAGTACAGTAAAAAGAAAAAGAAAAAGCCAAAGAAGTACTCGACTTAGGAAAAAAGATTCTCTCATACATTATCCAGGTTAATGGCGATTGAATGGAGGGGTATTGAGGAGGGATACTGGTGTGTGTGTGGCCCATTCCTCACCTCATATGTCAATACGCCTGCCCAGGTAAACAAGGCGACCTGTACTTACGTCTCAGGTGTCGCTTGAATGCAACACGGGTTTATAGTGTGCCTGGCTCAAGACGTCAGCGGGGAGTGATGGCATTCTTCTTTGTGTTTTGAGGTGTTTGTGTTTGTCTTACGTGTATTATTAAGGAGTACAAAGGAAAGCAGACAGCAGCAACTCTAGTGGTTCTTTTTAATGGTTGCTGTGTAAAAGACTATAAGTATGTGTGGTGTTTGATTTGTAGTTCAAGATGTAGTGAAGGAATAGGGAGGAAAATTATAGGTACTTGTTTACTTGCTTATTTATTTTGTTTATTTGATTTTATTTGTGCTGTGGGTGAAAATTGTGGGTTTTTGTTATTGGATTTTATATAACCTTACTTAAATTGATTTTGTTGAAGGATATTCTGGGGTTATTTATCCTCTCTCTCTCTCTCTCTCTCTCTCTCTCTCTCTCAACAAAACTTCCACAATAATTCTCTCTTCCGTCGCCAGAGGGCTTGAAGTCAGAGTTATTATCAATTCATCGCATTCTCCTCAGTCCCCCAGGCCCAGAGAGAGAGAGAGAGAGAGAGAGTTCCCAATCCCTCTTTCGGGCCGTTGTGGGATTTATGGCATTATTTTCGTGAAGGATTTAACAGCCATAAGTATCGATACAACAAGGCAATTTGGCCTCCTGATTCGCTCACATTGTCAGATATTTTCGTCCCCTTTTCAGCTCACTTCCCGTAGATCAGTGGCGGAATGTGATGTTACGAATGGCACTGCATCCTTTCCGTAGCACTTCTTCGTGACTAGTATCATATTCTGTTTTTTTTATCTTGTTTGAGCTCAACATTCGAGGTGGAGAGAGGAGAGGACTGTTTTTGGCCAAGTTAGAGAGAGAGAGAGAGAGAGAGAGAGAGAGAGAGAGAGAGAGAGAGTGAGATCCAGGTACAGAATATAAAAATCTAGGGATATTATTGGCCAGGTTGGGGAAATTATTGCCCTGGTTGGGGAAATTTTGGCCTGGTTGGGGAAAATCTTGGGCCTTATTGGGGAGATGGATGAGGGATCGGGTCGGGGAGGGGAGGGGAGTGGAGTGCGGGTGGCTTGGGGTTTTGGAGGGGGGGGAGTGGGGGTGGATGGGGGTTGGGGAGAATGTAGAAGGGATGCCTTGGGTAAATATGGAAAAGGGATGGAAAGTTTGGGCGGTTTCAATGTGCGGTGATTTGGGTGGGCTGGAGAGAGAGAGAGAGAGAGAGAGAGAGAGAGAGGGAGGAAGAGAGAGGGGAAGGGGCATACCATTCGGCTGTTTACTAGTGTCGTTTATCTATTTCTTTTTTCTTTATCTATTTCTGTGCATCGCTTACTGGCTTCTATGCTTCCCTTTTTACTGTATCATCCATTTTCATTCTTCCTCACCTTCCTCGCCTCCTGCCACCCTCACATTTACTCATATATTTATTCTTAATCTATAACCTCCCTTCCTAACCCATCTCCTCCCTTCCTAACCCATATCCCCGCTTCCTAACCCGTATCCTCTCATCCTAACCCATCTCCTCTCCTCCTAACCCATCTCCTCTCCTCATAACCCATCTCCTCCCTTCCTAACCCATAGCCTCCCTTCCTAACCCATAGCCTTCCTTCCTAACCCATATCCTTCCTTCCCTTCATCACTCATTCCCAGCACTACACCATTACCACACCCCCACCACCACCACCACCACCACCACCCTCTCCTCTACACCCTCTCCCCTCTACACCCTCTCCCCTGCACCCTCTCCCCTCTACACCCCACACCTTTATTACTTCTCAAGGCCTACCTGTTGCCAGATGGTCGTTCTTGATAGTGTTTTTTTGTGTGTGTGTTTTCTCCCTGTAAGTTTTCTCATTTCCCCTCCATGTTTACTTTCTGGTTTCTTCTCATGTTTATCTTTTCAGTTAGAATTTCCTTTTCATGTTTTTTCATTTGTCTCTGGTGAGTTTGTACTTGATTTCTTTATTAACTTGTACACTTTTTCTTCTGTTGCAAAGTGGGATGGCTGAGTTTTTATATATACATATTTCTACACACACACACACACACACACACACACACACACACACACACACACACACACACACACACACACACACACACACACACAACAATTATTATCTTGTTCTGAGCTGGTTCATATTGTTCCTCTTTCACCAATCTCAGTATTAATTTTCTTCTTCATTATTATTATTATTATTCTCATTCTTTCTAACTTAACCCGTCCGCATAAGCTTTTACCTGCGTTTTATGCTTTACCGTGAGCTACATTGTCTCTGCACCTGTCTCTCTCCTTCACACCACACCTGTCTCCCTCCTTCCTCACACCACACCTGTCTCCCTCCTCCCCCAACACCACACCTGTATCTTTCCTCCCCCTACACCATACCTGTCTCCCTCCTTCCCCAACACAACACATGTCTCTCTCCTCCCCCACACCACACCTCTCTTTCTCTCCTCCCCCAAACCACACCTACCTCTGACCTTAAGCTGTGCAGGTGAAGAAAACCACAATAAAGTTACGTCGACGCCTCAGGACCCCGATCATTTTAGTCCCCACCTCCAGCCTGCTCTGTAATCAAGTTAGTATTGCGGTGCCAGCGACGTTTTCTGTTGAGTCAGCTTTCATGGCAGACTGAGGGAGATTGTGTGACTTTTTAGCGAGCCATGTATTTTAATGTATTGTAGCGGACGGTGTGCACATGCCTTATATGGAGGGGTAACTCTTCCATACACATTCTGAACGTGTTTTAAGGTTCCAGAGGGGCAATTGATCTATAGGGTCGAAGAACATTATTTTCTGTCATTGGAGAAGATTCAGGAGCTAATTAGAATCATGTGGGCATCAGATGTAGTCTTTAAAATAATACAGTTTAGGGGAAAGAGTGTGTGTGGTTGTGTGTAGGGGGGCAGGTGAATGTGCGCTTGTTCATATGGATTTATAAACAGATTAGGTGTTTGCCAGAATGTGTTGTATTTGTAAACAAGAACTTTGCATGTACCGTGTGTGTTTTTGAGTGTGTGTGGGTGTCTGTAGATGGAGGTGAAACTCTGTGTGTGTGTGTTGTATGTACGAGCCCACCTGTGTATGTGCGTGTGTGCGAAAGGTCATATGTATGTGTGTCGTGCATGTTGACAGAGGGAAAAAGAATAAAATGTTTTGACAGATTTTACCTTCCCTTTTTGAGACCGGGTTTATTGTTATCCTGGGTTGGAATTAAAGCCTTTGTGGGCTGGAGGGAGAGGGTGTTGGCCGGGGAGGGGAGAGGGCAGAACAGGGGAGAGGGGTGAGGACGAGTGCGAGTGTAGGGTGAGAGCTGGTGACGAGGGTAGAGATGAGAGGATGAGGCGAGATGAATCGGGAGAGTAGGAAGAGGGGACAGGGTGAGTGAGTGTGAGGGGGGAGGGGAAAGAGTGAGGGAAGGGTGAGAGGAAGTGAATAGGGGGGGGATAGGATTAAGGAAAGCGTGAGTGAGGGATTGAGGGAAGAAGACTAGGTGATAGGAGGGAAGGTAAGTGAGGAGTGACGGGAAAAAAAAAAACAGTAGAGTCTGTCTCAGGAGTGAAATATAACACAGAAAAAAAAGAGAAAATTTGATCAAGATTATCCTGAGTATTAAATGACTTTGTAAGGAAATTTTGTTACATTAAAGCACCAAGGATCGCCAGTATCTGTTACATCGTTTTGAAATACAGTATGAACGAACACTGAGAGGGGAGAAGGGAAGGCTGGGGAAGAGAGGGAGAGATGAAGGGAGAATGACAATGGCGAGGGAAGTGGAAGAGGATGAGAGGGGATGAGGGTGCTGTAGGGAGAGATAGATAGATAGATGGAATAAGATAGATGGATGAATAGAGAGATGGACAGATAAACAAATACAGATAGATTTACCGTTGGAGAGAGAGAGAGAGAGAGAGAGAGAGAGAGAGAGAGAGAGAGAGAGAGAGAGAGAGAGAGAGAGAGAGAGAGAGAGTACAAAGAGGAGTACAAAAGAACATTCCTATTGATCTCCTATGACTCTTTGTGGCAGACTCCAATATCGGTGTGGTAATAACTGGGGGTTTTTAGAGTTAGGAAAATAGAGTTAGAGAAAGAGAGAGAGCAATAAAAGAGGAAGGAAAAGATGGTAGAGGAAATGAAAGAAAATTTTAGTAAGGCTAGAGAAAGGGGGGGGGGACGATAAAAGAAAAGAATAAGGCAGTTAAAGAAAGAACAATAAAAGAGGAAGGAAAAAGATGATAAAGGAAAGAAAGGTAACAGCAGTAAGGTTGGAAAAGATGGGGAAACAATGAAGGAAAAGAATAAGTCAATCAAAGTAAATAAAGAGTAATAAATGAAGGGGGAAACTGATGGTAAAGCCAATTAAGTAAACAATAAGGCTAAAGAAAGAAAGGAAGAGGTAAAATTGAGAGAGAAAGGAAGAGACAGAGAGGGAAGGGTAAAAAGGGAGAGAGAAGCGAGTATGGTTGTTATATAGAGGTGTATGAATGGTAGAAGGGATGCTGGGCCTAATGGGATGGGAGAGAAGAGGGAAAGGGAAGGGAGAGAAGGAAAAGGAGGGAAGGAGGCAAAAGAGAGAGAGAGAGAGAGAGAGAGAGAGAGAGAGAGAGAGAGAGAGAGAGAGAGAAGGGAAGGAGGAACGAGGTAACTAAATAAAGGGAGATGAGAAAGAGAAAATAAAGGAGAGAGGGAGGGAATAGGAGAGGAAAGGAAGGAAAGTAGGAAAGGAGATAGGAGAGGAAGAGGAAAAGAG
>NC_137042.1:12240364-12252864 GCF_032717465.1 Coenobita brevimanus
GAAGTATTGTTTTTGGTTGAATTTCTTTGTTTCTTCTATTGTTAGCAACACTGCGGAAAAACAGCTGAATTAAAGTACATGACACTTTCATGACATGTGGGCACTGGTCCCAAAAGGAAGTGATTAAATTTTGGAAGGTAAGTGTGTGATCTTGAAAGGTCAAAATCAAGGTCACGGATCAGAGGGGTATAGCTTAAAACCGGTTGAAGATAGTTATTTAGTATTATCAACGAATAGGGAATCCCATAGAGGCTTTTAATTGGTACCGTGACCTTTGACCTTAGGTGACCTTGAAAGGTCAAACTGAAGGTCACTGATATTGAGGGGGCTATTACTCGTAACTGGTTGAAGCTAGAGATATTTACTATTATCAGGATACAGGAAGTCTTATATGGGCTTTATTTTGGCACCAGGACCTTGGACCTTGGGTGGTCAGGCGTGGTTTGTTGTGCCTGGCACCACTTCTTACTCTTATTTATTTAGTTTTTATATTTTTCATTTCCAAGCTATTTATTTTTTAAATCCCGATTTTTACTTTCTTATATACCTAACTTCTTATGCCTTAGCAATCCTTGTACGTGCCACACACCTCCACATGTCACCACTTGGTCACTAAAACTCACGGTCCACACTGAATGCGTGCTAGGGCTGTCTCACTTGGGACTGGTGCGCTGGTATTAGCGCGATTTTTTTATTTTTATTTTATTTTGGGTCTTGTGGAAAATCAATAAAGTCTGTTTTTTCGAAATTTCAGTTCATCAGAATGTTCCCTCACTAAGTACGGGATGGAACTCGAGTCCTTTTAGACAGCAGACGGCCTCTCTAACCACTTGGCCACCCCCTTCCCCTGCCATCCTCTTCTTCCTCCCTCCCCTCCTCTTCTCTCCCTCCCACCCTGTCTGTCTCCCCCTCCTCCCCTCCCCCTTCTGCTATATATAAGAAAAGAGTACTCTTGATCCCCATCTCCTTCTCCCTCCCTTTTTTCTCCTTTAATCTCCCTCCATCCTCTTCTCCCTCCCTATCCTTTTCCTGCCTCCCTATCCTTTTTCTCCCATTCAGTTTCTCTCTGTCCTCCCCTCTTTCCCTATCTCTCTCTCTCTTAATTCTCTCTTTATCTCCATCGGTCCTCTTTTTTCTCTCTTCCTCTCTGTCCTTTTCTTCCCCTTACATCTTCTTCCCCTCTTTAATCTTACTTTCCCTCTGCCTTCCTTCCCCAGTCCTCTTTTCCTCTCTCCCTTGCTCCCTTCAGGTCTGTTTCCTTCCCTCTATATATTTTTCTCAGGTCTCTCTCTCTCTCCCCACCATGTATCCACGCATCTTTTCTATCTTCCCTCCTTCCTTGTGGTTTCCCTTTTCCCCTCCACTCTTCCTTCCTCCTGTTCTACCTTCTTCCCTCCCTCCCTCCTCCTCTACCTTCTTCCCTCCCTCCCTCCTTCCTAATCGCATCTCCACTCCGTTATTACCCCTCCTGTCCAGCAAGACGTATTGAGACCTAGATGGGAAGCAACAACCCCCCCCCTTCTCTCTCTCTCTCTCTCTCTCTCTCTCTCTCTCATGACAGATACCAATTCCAACTACCATTCTCATTTTCAGCCCCCATCCTCTTCACGTTTTTTTTCTGCTGATGATGGTAATTTTTTTCTTTCCCTCCCTTTGTTTTTTGTCTTCTCCCTTCTGTTCATCTTTCTTCCCATCTTCCTTTAATTCTCTCCTCTTCTGCTTTTTTCATGTGTTTCTTCTCCTTTCCTTTCTTCTTTGTCTTTTGCTGCCGTCTTTTCTTTTTCTTTTCCCTTTTCACATATCCCTCTCTTTCCTCTTGCATTGTATATTATTCTCTCTACCTTTCCCTCCAGTCTTCCTTGCCTTTCATCCTTCCTGCCTCTCCTTATTCTTCCTTTCCGTCCTTCCATTCCTCTAGCCTTTTCCTTCCTTTCCTTCCTTTCCAATTTCTTCGTGTCGTTCCATTCTTTTATCCTTCCTTTCCGGTCATGTCACCCTGTCCATTCCATTCCTTCTGCTTATCCTTCTACGTTTCCTTCTCATCGTCTCCCTTCCCACTATACCATTTCGTCCATCCTTTTCCTTTCCTTTCCTTCCTTCTGTCTTTCTCTTCTGCTTTTCCTTCCTGTCTTTTCCATTTTCGTCATGCTATTCCTTCCCTCCTTCTCTTATCCTTGTCTTCCTTCTGTTTTTCCTTCATTTCCTTCTTCCCATCGCGTCATTCCTTCCCTCCTCTTCCTCCTCCCCTCCCATCGATCTTCCTCTCACTTCTTCCTGGTTATAAGGCAGGGCAGCTGGAGTCTTCAGTAGAGTATAATTTTCTCCCATACAATAGATAAGGAAATTGGAAAGTGAGTCTGATTTTTTTATATATCCAATTCTGCCCCGTCTGCACTTTATTTATATATTTATTTATTTTTATTTATTTATTTTGTGTTTTTATTATTATTTACTTATTTACTTTTTATTTTCTGTTACCTTCATACAAATATTCCCAACTTCAGAAAAACCTCAGTATGAATGTAGTGATAATTTGTAGGCTTTCACTATATCTCATAGTTTTATGTTGGCACTTATGTAATTCTCTCTCACCAGACGATTTTATTCAGCTGCACTCACCCCCTCACCCAGGTAAGAATAATATTTAAAAAAAGGCGTATCTTCACCCAGTACAAATTCTAAAGCCAAACAGTGATAATATTGATAAAAAAAAAAAATCTTGCTAAAATGACACCTGGTTAAATATCACGTTCGCCATCAGTCATTACATTTACCATCAAAATTCTGTAGCCAAAATATGTGGATTCTTTTTATATAGAACATTTGCCAAAATTTTGAAGTTGAGTAAAATGTCAATATACTTAAATCTGAAATCGGGACATGGGATGCAAACCTCTAATTTTTTACGATTTTATTTAGTACTTGATGATGATGGAAAGTACCAGGCTTTCGTATATGGGTGCTGACTGCTTTCTTTTATGTGGGATGCAGGCTAACTTTACCTAATGATCACAGGCGCTCCATAAATCTATCCATCTATTGTCAGGCGCCTTAATCCCTTATACGGGGTGGCCACAAACAAATCGCTTCCATAAATGACCGATAAAAATTAGGGGTTAGGTTAGTGGTAGGTGGTGGCGACCATCATCCACTCACTTGATGTAGTGCTGCCTACTTCTCCTTAGCCTTTATCATTCTTTTTCTGTGCCTGCCCTCCTCTCTTCCTATTTCTCCCATCTTTTCTGTCGCTACTTATTGCTTTTCTTTCCGTTACAGGTGGCTTTACATTGAGTGACAAGCCAAATGGTTTCCTGTAAGCCAAGAAACCATTTACAACGCTGGGTGGTAACCATATAACCAAACCATACGTGCTCCCTACGTGTCAAGTGGGTTGGTGGAGGGTTAGTGCCCCTCCCTGTAAAACAAATAATTCACAGTCAAATGACCACCCCGTACAGGATTATGGCGTCTGGCAATAGACAGATAGATAGATTTCACTAGGCAATCTAGGGCTTAATTTGTCGTCCTTAGCTAGTCTCTCACTTAGGGTTAGAGCAGTGTATTAAGCATTTTCTCTTTTCTTTGCTTCAGTCTCCCTTTCTTTTCTTCCTTCCTTCCTTCCTTCCTTCCTTCTCCTCCTCCCTTCCTTCTCCTCCTCCTCCTCCTCCTCCTCCTCTTCCTCCTCCTCCTCCTCTTCCTCCTCCTCCTCCTCCTCCTCCTCCCTTTTCTCTTCATAATACCACATTTTGTTTTCCCCTCTTCAGTGATAAATGAAGTAGAGGGGAGACCTGTCCTCTTCCCATACCACCATCACCACTACCACCTCCTCCTCCTCCTCCTCCTCATATAACTTCCCTTTGTCTTCCCCTCCTCTCCTTTCTTCCACTCCTCTTCCCTCCCTTCTCAATACCTCTTTTTTCCTCTTCCCCTCCTTCCTCCTCTTATCATTCCCCTCCCAAGTGGCACATGAATTAAAGAGAAGGTCTACTTTATTACCTTACCTCTTCCTCTTCCTGATCCTCCTCCTCCTTTTCTTCCTTCTCGACCTCATCCTCCTCTTCTCCCTCTTCTCTTCCTCCTCCTTTCTTTGTCTCCCCTGTCTTTACGTTCTTCTTACTCCTCGTCTTCCACTTCCCACACCTTTTCTTCATTATCACTCTTTCTTCACTCTCTTATCATCTCTCTCTCTCCTTCCTGTTGCTCTGATCATCTACCTCTTCTTCCTCTTCCTTTTATCATCTCTTGCTCCTTCCTGTTCCTCTTATCTACCTCGTGTTCCTCTTCCTCTTCACATTACTCCCCATTTTTCCCGTCTCTAGTGGAGAATGAATTAGAGGGGAGCCTTGTCTTCTTGGGTCCTCTTCCCCCTCCTCGTCTACTTCCCCTTCTCACCTCCTCCTCCTCCTCCTCTTATCTCCTCTTCCTCTTGCCCTCCTCAATGATATATGGTGCAGAGGGGCGGCCTATCTCCTCCCCTAGCTAATATAGTCACGTCTCTCGTATCTCACACCAGTTTTTTTATCACCATTTTTTTCCCTTTCCTCTCTCCCATTTCCCTCCACCCCCCTACCTTTGCCTCTTCAGTACGAGTTTCTGTCTCCATCCCTTCACTACGAGAGGTGTTTCCTAAGCTGAATTATGCTATCGTAACTTAAGATTTTCTTCTGGAGGAGGAACTAAAGACATAGGGATATTAGACATTCGCTCTTCCCCATTCTTCCTGCAAAATACATATCTAACCTACGATAATTTTTCTGTAAGATGAGATTTTTTTTTTTTTTGGTAGGAGGAAGAGCCTTATAATTCCTTGTCTTTCCTGCAAAAACGAAGGACATGTACGTAAAAAAGAAAGTTGTAGAAGTGAAAGGGGTTAATAAAAAGGTTAATATGTTTTTAAAAGAAGCATACTCCTAATAATGTCGGAATTAGTGTGCACTCTGCCCCGCTACACACACACACACACACACACACACACACACACACACACACACACACACACACACACACACACACACACACACACACGACACCGCTCGCTGGTGCAGTGGTAAGGCTCTCGCCTGCCAACTGGTGGACGGGAGTTCACGCCTAGCTTAGGTTGCGAAAAGTTGCACTGACGAAGTGGGTGGTTACTATCCCCCTTGAGCAAGGGGACGGGTGTGTGGGTGTGTGAAGGTCACAGCCTTGCCCTTAGATCGGACTATATGAGCTCTCAGCTCCCTTCCGGGAGGGTAAAAGCTGACGATCACGACCATCAAGTGATCCTGACCGACCCGGTGAATTGACCCGGTGAATTACGTAATTTCTAACTCCGTAAATAGTCTTCATTCTCTGTCTCTCTCTCTCTCTCTCCTATTATCGTCCCCACGCCCTTCATCGCATCTTTGTTTCTCTCTCTCTCTTTATTTCGCTTCTTCCCCTCTCGCAGTCTCTCCCTTCCTATTAACTCTCCACTTTCAATATCCCACTTCCTCTCTCTCTCTCTCTCTCTCTCTCTCACACACACACACACAATGTCGTTTTTTTCTTCCATTCCATTTAATTGTCTTGTTATGTCTTTCTTTACGGTCTCACATTTTTGTCTCTCTCTCTCTCTTTCATCTCTCTCTCTCTCTCTCTCTCTCTCTCTCTCTCTCTCTCTCTCTCTCTCTCTCTCTCTCTCTCTCTCTCCCCAGTCCCACACTTTTTTCCATGCCCGCCCTCTCTCCCCTCTCACACTTTCTTTCACATTCTCTCCTTCCTCCCTTCTGTCACATTCTCTCCTCTTCTCCCCTCTCTCACATTCTCTCCATTCTCCCCTCTCTCACACTCTTCCAATCTCTCCATCTCTCACCCCCTCCCTCTCCCTCTCTCCTCCCTCCCTTAACAGGTAAAGGGAGTTTTCGCGTAAACCCTTGCTCGTCAGTATTACACAGCCTTCTTCACACACACACACACACACACACACACACACACACACACACACACACACACACACACACACACACACACACACACACACACACACACACGGGGAGTCACTGGGTGTATGCTAACTCGGGCTGATTGAGTTGGATGGTGTTATTATTATATGGATTAGCTGATGCCGGGAGAGAGAGAGAGAGAGAGAGAGAGAGAGAGAGAGAGAGAGAGAGAGAGAGAGAGTAGGGTTTGCTTGTTGTGAGAGAATAAATGTGTGCGTGGCGATGCGTAAATATTGATATTTCATAGTACTGTATAATATTTGTGTGTGTGTGTGTGTGTGTGTGTGTGTGTGTGTGTGTGTGTGTGCATTCCATGTGACCGTGACGTCTATTGGTTTACTGTGAAAGGTGTGTGCGTACGTGTGCTTCGCTTCGTTACGTTCGATTTGTGTGTGATGTATGTGTATAGTTTGTTGAAGGTTTGTGTGTGTGTGTGTGTGTGTGTGTGTGTGTGTGTGTGTGTGTGTGTGTGTGTGTGTGTGTGTGTACTGTATATTTGTAGAATGTGAATTATGTTTAATGTGTTTACGAGATTATAAAAGAATATTAGCCTACTGATTGATGCACCGCTGTCTCTTAATAACGTGCTGTCAGTTCCACATAACACGCACTGCCTCTTATATAACACACTGTATTTCACTTCCTCGCAACACACAGTAACACTATGCTTTATCACATCACATCACACCACACGACGAGTATATCCCACTGCACCACATCATACCAGAACATATCACATCTCTCTCCCCTGCCCCTCACCATACTTCTCCCACCACACCATACCACACCACACCACACCACACCACACCACACCACACCACACCACATTGTCCAACACTACATGCCACACACCACACCACACTACACCACATCGATAACCCAAACCCATAATCGACCCTAATAAACATTTTTCTCAGTTACCCCTCACATGCATACCCCACCCCACCCCACCCCACCCCACCTCGCCCAACCCCACCTCGCCCAACCCCACCTCACGCCACCCCACCCCACCCAACACACACCATCTTAGCCCAGTTTCCCAAGCCCAACTAATCCTCCAGTCTTATAAACAATACAACCACGCTAGTCAATTTATTTAACCTCATTTTATCCCACCCCACACCATCCCACCCCACCCACCCATTCACCTCATTGACTACAGTTTCCATCCCATCCCACTGTACTTTCCCAATCCCAGCCAATCCCCAATCTTATAAACGCAGTCACATTCACGCCAGTCCATACATGTAACTCCATCCTATCCCATTCCACTCATTCCAGTCCCATTCCATTCTATCCCATCCCACTCACTCCAGTCCCGTCCCATCCCATCCCATCCCAATCCCATCCCTTGCCATCCCATTTTCCCATAGCCTGCCAATCCCACAGTCTTATAAACACAATAACATCCATACCAATCTCGCTTAATTAAATCCCTCAGATAAGCCCATTGAACTGTTACAAGGTCGTCCGTACACCACACCGCACCACACCACCAACAGTAACAACCACAACAACAAAAATACACCACCACCACCACCACCACAAATATAGGCGTAATATTTCATGCAGCCGCGGCCACAGTAAATAGGAGCGAGGCCATACGGGTGTCGGGAGTTGTTGCACGGCTTCAAAACTATATATGGAAAAAAAAAAAAAAAAAAAAAAAAAAACAGGGTGCATTGAAATAAAATAAATTATGTCCAAGGGCAAGCGAATTGATTGTTCTGGAAATCGTAATATATATATATATATATATATATATATATATATATATATATATATATATATATATATATATATATATATATATATTGCTAAAGAATGTTAATTACCTGTACACATGGGACTGTTCAGTGACAATTCTCAAGCGTACTACCCTTTGCCTACCCGCTTGTAGTCGCTAAACTCATAGATCTTATTCTTATTGTCTCTAAATAGCGTTTGAACATGGCAGGAAGGGGAGATAGAAACAGAAGTAAGGCTATACAAGTGCTTCGATACACAATAGATGCAGTTAAGATGGAGGGGACAGTGGAAGGAGCAGATGGTGAGGAAGTGAATACTCATATATCTTTAGTCATATGCCTTCCTTTTTTTTTTTTTTCCTTGTTCTTGCTATCCTCAGTCGATTTTAAACTTGGGGGAGACTTTACGATTTTTATTCGCTTGGGAGAGACTTTTGGAACTGAGGTGGTAAAATTGCTATACATCTTTTACTCTAACTTGGCCTAAAATTGGCATCTCCCCATCTTGAAAACTGACTTGTAACAGTAGATTAACGCTACAGTACGATGCTAGTCACGAGGAGGTGCTGTGGAAAGGATGTAGAGCCATCTTTATTGTCCTTTTCTGCCACAAAATTACGAGAAATAAGCTGCAAAAGGACGAAAACCTGGGCTAAATTGAAGTAAAAATGGTAAATGACATTCACTTCCAGACATCTCTCCCTCTTAGCGGAATGATATCGACTGGTGGAAGGAAGAGCGACCTAAACACACACACACACACACACACACACACACACACACACACACACACACACACACACAACCAACTTAACTCAGCATACAGTATTTTGGTAAATGAGACAGATGGATGAAAAGTGGAATTGCCAGACCCTGACATTGACTAGGAAAGCACTTAATGAAATGTTTTAGCATCTTTGTATCTACCTGTCTGTACCTGAAGTCTATACCTACCTATCTCCCTGTCTATCCATCCGTTCATCTATCCATCCATCAGCCAACCAACCAACCATCCAATCAATTTATCAATTTATCAATCTATCTATCCATCTATCCATCAGTCTCTCTATATGTCAGTCAGTCTTCGCCTATAATTTTGATCTGTTTCTGAATTTTCCAGGTGTTAAGTTACAAAATAGAGTACAGAGGATAGTATGAAAATTTTAACTCTTATTTTCCTAGACTGCTATTAATATTTCTTGTTAATCTCGCCTGAAATTGTGCCCATGTTAATTCGATACAGCGTTGGCTACAGGACACTAAGGGGTGCTGGTGGTGTGGGGATATGTTACAGAGGAATCCCGGGTTACAAGTGACTGTACCCCCGCCTTGCACTGGGTCACTGTACTGTTATTATATATATATATATATATATATATATATATATATATATAGAGAGAGAGAGAGAGAGAGAGAGAGAGAGAGAGAGAGAGAGAGAGAGAGAGAGAGAGAGAGAGAGAGAGAGAGAGAATGGTGGGATCAAGAACTTGTGCTAGATTCTGGCTGTGTGTGTGTGTGTGTGTGTGTGTGTGTGTGTGTGTGTGTGTGTGTGTGTGTGTGTGTGTGTGTGTGTGTGTGTGTGTGGATTACTATCTTGTACACGTGTGTGTGTGGAAGGGGAGAAAATCCTTACTCTTTGTGTGTATGTTGCGTCTGTTCTGTTTGTTTATGTGCGTGTCAGAGAGAGTATATCTGTGTGTATATCAACGTGTGCGTGTGTGTGAAAGCGACGCAGAAGTTTACATGTGTTTACCTTAGCGTGTACGTGTGAAGAAATGTGTGTGTGTGTGTGTGTGTGTGTGTGTGTGTGTGTGTGTGTGTGTGTGTGTGTGTGTGTGTGTGTGTGTGTGTGTGTGTGTGTGTGTAGCTTTAATTACTCCATTGGCTGGAATGTATGCAGAGCTGTGTATGTTAATATCTGTGTACGTGCTAGTGTGTGTATTTCCATCGGAGCACATGAGCACACACACGCATGCATAATGTGCTTTCATCAGAGGTCATGTGTATGCGTATGAATGTACAGTATGTATAGATAGTTGCATTCACACACACACACACACACACACACACACACACACACACACACACACACACACACACACACACACACACACACACACACACGTCTCCCCAGATATCCCTCTCACACATACAGTAAGAGTTTGTACAAGGCCACAAAACTTCTAGCAAACTTTACGTGTGTGTGTGTGTGTGTGTGTGTGTGTGTGTGTGTATGTGTGTGTGTTTTCTTTGCCTGTTCCAGAGTTATGGCGGGGAGTTCCCTAGACTTTACTCCTTCTCTGTGGCGATTTATTATTATTTTTATTATTTGTTTACTTTCAATTCTTTTAATATGATGGATTTTTTTGCCATTATTTTTATTATTATATGCCTTTTTTTTGCAGTGAATTTTTTTTTGTGTTTTTGTTTCGTGTGTTTTTTTTTTTAAGGCAAATATTTTCGTTCAGCTTAACCCTTTGATTTCGTTAGGTTCTCGTAGGCTGCATAAAACTCTCTCTCTCTCTCTCTCTCTCTCTCTCTCATTATACATTGACCTAGTAATTCTCTCACACTCACACATTCACTTAATATTTCATGCATTCAGTATGACAGTCACTTATTGGGAATCCCAGTTTTTTTCATAAAGGAACGAAGAGAGAGAGAGAGAGAGAGAGAGAGAGAGAGAGAGAGAGAGAGAGAGAGAGAGAGAGAGAGAGAAGTGTGTGTGTGTGTGTGTGTGTGTGTGTGTGTGTGTGTGTGTATGCTACTGTTACGTATGGTTACACAGATACATATACCACACAGACCTACAGGCCCCAGTGAGGCCATCCATCCACGCTGAGAAATCTAGAGGAAAGAAAATATTTACTCCCGACACTTTCTTTTATTACAAGAAAAAAAAAAATCCCACTGTCTGTATGAATCGTCTCCTGGGCTGAATAAAATCGTCTGACGGTAGCAAGAATAAAAAAAAAAAATCATCCACGTTCTGGCTCCAGGGTGGTGTGTACGTGAACCCCGTGGACTACAGGCTGAAGTGTCCCTTTGTCCTGCAGTCCACCAACCTGCCTTTGGGGGAATAGGGAGGGCGTGGAGGCAAGTTTGGATAGCCAGGCAGTGGAGCAGCCGGGGTATATCAGTGCCACCGCAGGAAGGTCCCCCCCTCTGTCTCTAGCACCAGGGCATTGTAGTGAAGATAGGATTAACCTCTGCAGTACGATGACCCCTTTTTGGCTGGTATGTGATAATTATATTCGGGTCAAGGGAGATTTTTTTCCCTTCACATCCGGACATCGTGTAGCAAAATAAATAAATTAATAAATAAATCAAAAATCGAAAAACACGTCATTGGCCTGAAAAGGTTAATAATATGGTTATAATTAGATTAGCAGTTATGATTACTTATCATTATGAAGTTTTTAGCATTTATTTTTAGTGATGAGGGAAAGGTGAACAAAGCCTTCATTCATCCCTTTACTACCAGACGTGTCCTTATGATAAAAAAATTATCTGTAAATGGCAAAATAAATAAATAAAATAAATAACAGAATAAAAAAATAAAGGGCGTCCTACTGATAAATGAGACAGGAAAAAATCGCATGTAAATTGGAAAATAAATAAATACATAAATAAATAAAGGACATGGTAGTACTAAGTGAGTGAAAAATATTAATCAAATAATTATGAATTAATCATTCTGATAGGAGTGAGGAGCTGCATCTGGTGGCACACACACACACACACACACACACACACACACACACACACACACACACACACACACACACACACAACTCAAAAACAGTATTGTAATCGGAATAAGAGTGTTTAATGCCGTAGATTTTTCTTCTACAATGGCGCAGATACATTTGCTGATGGGAATGTGTGGGTTGCGGTACTTATAGATGTTTAATTCTCTCTCTCTCTCTCTCTCTCTCTCTCTCTCTCTCTCTCTCTCGTCATCGACGTTCATTTACATGCAAACATTATCACCGTTTCTGAAAAATGCTCAAATTCTCCATTATTAAACTAATGTGTTTGAGAGAGAGAGAGAGAGAGAGAGAGAGAGAGAGAGAGAGGTGAGGTCATTGTGCTTGTGTATGCATGTAGGGTGGACAAAGAGGATGTGTGTTGCGTGCATGTATGTGTGTGTGTGCGTGGGCGTGTGTGCATCCAGTCCGCTGTGTACGAGTATAGGTTAAAATGGACTTCTTGCGTGTGTGTACCCCGAATTTGCATGTGTGTACGTGTGTCCTGTAACCGTATGTATGTAAGCGTGTGTACGTTAAAGGAAGTGCATGTATGTATGTATGTCTTATTACACGCATGTTTTTTGGGATCACTGTTTTTGCACTATTAACTTGAGATAATTTACGTGTGTGTGTGTGTGTGTGTGTGTGTGTGTGTGTGTGTGTGTGTGTGTGTGTGTGTTTTACGATATGCACATGAACTGTGTAACTGCCAGTGTGTGCGTGTTTTCACGTGTATATTCAAGTCATCTACATGTACACTCCTAAGATGTTCATGTGTATGTGTATATTAGCCCCTTCACTACGAGGCGTTTCTCAAAATAATTATATTACCTTCTGACATCAAAAATAGAAAATGAAATGGGTATATAATGGAGATTTTTTTCGAAACCCATTAACTATTATTATTATTATTATATTTTTTTTGGAGCTGATTAAAGTCGCCTGGCCGCAATAAAAAATCCATTGAAAATAATAATGCCAGCGAGACGGGGGCCAATCGCCAGCGTGGGGTATTTTACTTTTCGCTATGGTGACCT
>NC_137042.1:12257864-12270364 GCF_032717465.1 Coenobita brevimanus
CATCATCGTTGTTATTATCATCATTATCGTCATCATCATCATTATCTTTTTATCGCCATCATCATCATCATCATCATTATCGCCATCATCATCATCATTATCATTATATCGCCATCATCATCATCATCATCATCAATATCATCATCATCATCAGCGAATTTCAGGAGACAGTCGCATTCCCTGATATCCACCATCCACTCATATGATGTAGCGCTGTCTTCCAAGCCAAATGGTATCCTGTAACCCAGAAAACCATTTACTTCTCTCCCCTATCATAACCAATCAGGCGCCTGGTGGTTTAGTTGGCTGAGGCTCTCCAAATGGATATATAGCCAGGAAGGGATGACGTGCAAGAGGTGATTGGAGTTGATTAATCGGAAAATTGATATCCAGGTGTTGATGACGTGTTATTAGCGTCTAAATTAGCGAGGTTGAATATAATTACTCCCATCAATCCCCTAACGTCTTTCATTGACTGACTTCTTTTTTTTTTGGGGGGGGAGGCATTTTCTTCCTTAGCGATTTATTTTCGGATACGGCCAGTTAAATGTAATTGTGTACGTTATTTATGAAGACTGTGGCGATATTAGAATTATGTAAATATCACAGAGGAGAATGCCAAAGTGTAATAACCGGAATAAATCGCTTAGGGAGAGGTGTCAGGGAGCTTCCTTAACCGACGCGAAAGAACTCTGGGTCAATGAAGGCTTTATCCAACCCCTCCAGTTGCCAAAGCCTCTCTTGAGCTGAATAAAATCGTCTGGATAGAGCAGGAAGAAGAGAAAAAAAATAAGGGAAAAAATACGACCTAGAATTGAAGGAGTTGAAGGCTTATTTCTCTGATTTTTATTCATTTATTTATTTCATTTACCTGTTTATTTATTCATATCATTATTTATTTATTTATTTACATGTATTTATCTTTATTTTTTTATTAACCTGTCTGTTTTTATTTATTTGCTTATTAATTTTCTACAACTTTCATTTTTTTGTGGCTGCTTCGGGGGAGACTTAGCTATATAATATTTCTCTCAAACTTTGCCTTCCACGGGCTGAAAATCCAGGGTAGTCTGCAATTTCTTGAGTCAGCCAAAACAGCCGTCCCCGCAGTACACGAGAGAGAGAGAGAGAGAGAGAGAGAGAGAGAGAGAGAGAGAGAGAGAGAGAGAGAGAGGTAAAATAAAAGACAGATTGGGCCAGTTTGTTTATTTCTATAAAAAATATATCATCAGGAGGTGTGACGTATGTACAGTATACACACAAACTCAGTACGTACACAGTCACGTACACACAGGTTACGTACACACATTCACGTACACGCAAATCGCACATACAAATTTAGCGTGTACACAGTAGTTCAAGATTTATTATTTGCAATTATAGTTGGAGAAAACTTAACATAGCTACAGTTGCACATGCTGTATACGTACACACGGACTACGTATATGTACACTCACGGAAAAAACAGTCACACAACACACACACACACACACACACACACACACACACACACACACACACACACACACACACACACACACACACACACACTCGAGTAGGTTGGAGAGGAAGAAGAAAAGGACAGCTGAGCAAGGTGGAATTAAAAAAAAAAAGAATCTTATTAAGCATTACCAGAGAATCTTAAAATATTTATATATATACCCTGCCCTTCCAGATGTCAAAATTAAATATCATTCCCAGTATTAACATTCAAATAATTTTCATTTTGTATCTTTATTTCCTTTTTTTTTTTTTTTTTTTATAATTTTCTCCATATATATTTCTAAAAATCATGTTCATCCGAGAGCGAGATGATGATGATAATGATGAAAATGACTGTTGCTAATTGTGATGATGATGTTGATGACGATGATGTTGATATTCGTTTCCACAGAAGCCCGGGCAGAGCAGACAAGCAGACAAGGAGGAGGACAGGCCACTCCTTCCAAGACCCTGGGTGAGTACAATAAAATAACATCTTATCTCATTGGTTAAGGAAGCCCCCTAGCACTTCTTCCCTAGCGATTTAATTTTGAATATGGCTGGTTTAATATCCTTTTGTACGGAATTTGTGCAGAGGATGGAGATATTGGAAGGGTTTATGTGACACGGAAGAGGACAATAAGTTCTAATAAGCAAAATAAACCACTTAAGAAAAGGTGTTGGGACACTTCCTTAACCAGCGAGAATATCGTCCATTGTCTCTTTTTTTTTTTCGTCGTGGTGTTGGAAAAATTAAGGCCAATGAACACTATATTATGAGATCGGTACAGAAAAACAACGAAAAATATGGGAAGGGAATAAGAAGGATTGTAGAGAATAAAAAGGGTAGAGAAAGGTAAGGCAGGTTAAATAAAGGGCAGGGAAGGGGAGAAAGGGCAAGGTATGATAAGGGTAGAATAAAGGAAAATAAAGGTGGAAAAGGGTATAACAAGGAACGTGAAAAGGGTTTGTGGGGGTATGCCCTCTGGGAGTGCACTGAATTGACTGCTGTCATGTGTAACGTCACGGAGAAGCAAAGTACACACACACACACACACACACACACACACACACACACACACACACACACACACACACACACACACACACACACACACACACACCATCCCTGTTTATAGACAATTACCAAACTGCCAAAAAATTCATGCAAGAATTAATTGACACTGGCAGTCATAAAACACGTCATCAGGGCGTCAAACGAGAGAGAGAGAGAGAGAGAGAGAGAGAGAGAGAGAGAGAGAGAGAGAGAGAGAGAGAGAGAGAGAGAGAGAGAGAGATTGTGTATATTCGCGTATGTTAAATCGGTGTTTGTGTGTTCTTGCATTGTTGATGGTTTTAGTGTGTGTGTGTGTGTGTGTGTGTGTGTGTGTGTGTGTGTGTGTGTGTGTGTGTGTGTGTGCAAGCATTTGTAATGTTTTGAAAATTCTTCGTGACTTGTTCTAATAAGACTCTCTCTCTCTCTCTCTCTCTCTCTCTCTCTCTCTCTCTCTCTCCATTAATAATTCCCAACCACTTCCCCCATCCTCAGGCAACACAATCATCTCAACACCACTTCTGTAATGAATCGTGGACGCACATCGCGATTAAAAAAAAAATTAATAAAAAAAAAAAAGCCTCCAAAACAACTCTGTGCTTAAAACTTTGTACAATATATATTTTTAACACACAAGGCAAAATGTTACATACGTGCAGCTCGGGAATACATAATAAGTAAGAGAGAGAGGAAAAAAAAGAAAAAGAAAAAAGCAAGAGAGCTGAAAATACTTGCTCTTTTACTGGGAGGCTGGAAATTGCACCGTCTATTAACAACGGGTTACAAAACAGAGAATTTCTTTTTCCTTTTTCTCTTTTTTTGCAGTTTTCCCTCGGTAGTGCAATTTAAAATAGGTTGTGTTTTATCGTACGTCATTTTAACTGTAGACTGGAAAACAATAGCAGTACAGAAAAAGAATATATTGGTGTAGAAGCGATACTATGTTGTTTACGTACGGTACTCGACTATGCGACCCTGATCAGAGCAGAAATGTCCCCGCTTGGTGTGTAATAGTAAGCGTTAAAAAGTAGTACAGGTTTGCGGTTTATATGGGGTGCAAATTTATGAGGAAATGTGGCCTCTGAAAAAACAGATTATTTTTACCTTAGTATCCTCGAGAAGACTTTAATTTCCGATCGTCCATATGCATTTATTTTCATGATCTAGGTCTACAGCTTCTTATTAAATTTTTTTTTTATCGAATGTATTATGTTATTATCAACTTTATTCATTCATACATAGGTTTTGTAGCGAGACTTGGGTTTTTACTGTCAACCTTGGCATCACTGAAGGAATGGCAGAGTTCTATATATGAACTTGAATGCATACTAACTATTTATTATTCTCTCAGGTCTTCTGAATTTTGAATACGAATAAATAAATAAACGAAAATAAATAAATAGGGTTGTCTTGCACCTTGGAGTATTCTTTTTAATAATAAGGCATTTAGTTTTTTTCATATTAAGGCCAAAAAAGGAAGACAAAATTGGCTTTCGTTCATTACAGGCTCGAAAATTAAAAAAAATAACCACAATCCTTTTATAAGTGGATATAAAACAAACAGTAAAAATAAATAGATAGACGGGTAGATAACTGAATAGATAAATGAATAAACTGTGCTTTTCATGAACTCTTAAGCGGATTCCCAACTTTTTTTTTTTCTATCCTTCACTGAAATGAAAAAAAAAAAAGTTATGAATGGCAGAGAACAAAGTCAAAATTTAGTCATTTAAGTGCCGCAAAAAGCGAGAAAATACAAGATAAAAGCGGAAAGCATAATTAGACAGGCTTTGAGGGAGAGAGATTTTAAGAACATAAGAACGTGGAAAAAAAAAGATTGAAATAAAGAGGATATATCAGAATTTTTTAGGATCAGTTAGAGTAAAATATTTCATTAACATGACTCTCTCTCTCTCTCTCTCTCTCTCTCTCTCTCAGTGGGAGATAGTTCAAGGTAAAAAACAGAAATGAAGGAAAAACAAACCACTCTCTCTCTCGCTGTCTCTCTGTCTCTCTCTCTCTCTCTCTCTCTCTCTCTCAAAGACGGCCACGGAGACACCAACACAGCTAATTCCTACACAGATGCTGCTTCTCTATCTACTAGGTCTACACCCCTCACCCCACCCCACACACACACACACATATATATTACAATTCTTTAAAGGTATTGCTTACATGTAGAGAAGTGGTAGTGTCAAGGATATTATTATTATTATTATTATTATTATTTATTATTATATTTTTTTGAGGTATTTTTAACATCAATTATTTTTAACATCCAATTATTTTTATATGCATTATCAGTTCCCTTAGATATATTTTTCTGATGTAATTTGAACATCAGTGATATAATATTTACTATGAAATGAAATGTAGGTAATATTTTTGAGGTCATTTTAATATCAAATTATTAATAAAAACTTAAATTTAAATGTAGTTTTAATTTTTGGGGTAATTTTAATATCAGACTATTAAAAAAAAATGATATTTAAGGTATATACAATTTTGTTTAGGTAGTTTTAACATCAAATTATTAAAAATTACTTTGAAATTAAGGTAGATATAATTTTAGTCGTAATTTTAACATCCAATTATTATATATATATATGTACTTTCAAAATTTTAAGGGTAATTGATTTTTTAAGGTAATTTTTTGTTATTTTTCGGTTACCCTTTTTAGCTCGAGGACTTTTTTTTTTTTTTTTCATTTTTTTCTCCCTATTTCCAGACGATTTTGTTAAAGTTAAAAAAAAAAGGAAAATGATGAAGAGGTTGTATGAAGGCCGTATCTAACCCCTTCAGCTCGAAAAGTCTGTCTGTCTGTCTGTCTGTCTGTCTGTCTGTCTCTCTTTCTCTCTCTCTTTCTCTCTCTCTCTAAGCTGAATAAAATCGTCTGGGGATAGCAAGAATAAATAAAAATAATACGTCATGGGATTGAAAGGATGAATCTTGTTTTTCATTTTTTCATTTTTTGGGGGAAGTATTTTTAGGCCTATAATTTACTTTTTTGTTTATTAATTCCATGAGTACGATTTTTTCCTTGGGTCTGGTGGCTTTTAAAAATATATTCTCAGACGATTTTATTCAGCTCGAGAGAGGGTTTATAAATCTGGGTGTTAGAATTATAGCCATCAGTAACGTGTATAACGAGTTAGATAAAAACATAATAATTAGATATATTCTTCAGTAGCGAGTGTGCTGGTTAGGTCTCCATTAACCCCTTCATAACGAGTGTTTTTTTCTCCGGCTGAATAAAATCGTCTGGAGAGAGAAAGAAAATAATTACATCATCGGGGTGAAGGGAATTAGGTTGGTCTTTTACTTTTTTTTATTTTTAATTTTCTTCCTTCTTTATTAACGGGGTAAAATTTTGCAAAGAAGTATTTTTTATCTATATATTTAACTAATTTTATAAAGAGAATTTTCTTTTTTATTCGTAATTATAAAGTTTTGGTGAAGGATTATACTTTTCATTATTCATAAGTGTAATTATTTTTATCTGTGGGTTCATATATACATACATACACAGAGATTATACATCTATTTATCGTAAATTACTTGTACAGGATGATAATAGTGACAATAATGGCGAAAATAATATTGTTAATGACAGCAACTAATAATAATGATAAAAGTAATATTGATAATGACTAATAATAAAATAAATATTGTTAATGATACTAGATAATAATAATAAAATACACTTATAATAGTAATAATGGTAACAACAACAGTGACATCAGTAAAACAAATATACAAGTAATCAGTAGTTTTCAATAATAACAAACGATAAGAAAGAATAACAGTAAAAGTACAAGTAATGTTAATAATAAGACAATAAAAATTAATGACAAATGTATAAGAATAATAATAATAATAATAATAACAACAATAATAATAGTAATAATAATAATAGCTAACAATAACTTTGGGCTTCCATCCCCTGTCCTCAAGAAAGGGCGCCGAATGCAAACTCTCATCAACACATTTCCATAATTCTCCGTCCCTTTCCGTCCCCACCAGAACGAAGTCAACCTTTTTTTCCCCTAATTTTTCGCTCCTCCTGCACCTGGTTGATCATTATGTATATTTTTTACCTCGAGTCCAAACAGAAAATCCTTTATATTATTTGCCCTGAAGGCTGGATTTTTCCTCTAGTTGCCAGACGCGACTAGATTTTTTTTTTTTTCATTTTTGTCGCCCCCTTTTTTCTTTTTTTAATATAATTTTTCCTTGCTCAGTACTTTTTTTTTTCCCTCTATAAATGGTTTGTTGTGTAATGTGCTTTTTATGTGACACTGTTGATTTAGCAGTGTTATTAATCAGTATTACTATCAACAGGATGCCAGAGTCCTGCGGTGCACATTTGTTATTCAGGGTATAAACGCACCAACCCCGATAGGCATTTGTTTTTTGGCGGGTGTTATTGCGCTCTCGCTAATGACCACTTGTTTTTCGGGGACTAAATGCAAGAACTTATGCGCACTTATTTTTCTGAGTATAAAATCACGAACACTGATGCGCATTTGTTTTTTTGGGTAGGCTATAGGTGCGCGAACATTGATGCGCACTTCCTTTTCAGAGTATAAATGCGTGAACACTGATGCACACATGTTTTTTCTGAGTATAAATGCGCGAACATTGATGCGCACTTGTTTTTCTGAGTGTAAATGCGCGAACACTGATGCGCACTTGCTTTTCTGAGTATAGGTGCGCAAACATTGATGCGTTGTTGTTTTTCTGAATTTATATATATACACAGACTCTAATGTGCACCTGCTTTTCTCGACAAAAATTCACAGACACCAGCTCACATACGTTTTTCTGAGCAAAAGGGCACGATCATCGATGTGCTTGTGTTTTTTCTGAGTGGAAATATGTAAACACTGATGCACCTTTGTTTTCCTCTGTATAAATGACTGAACTCTATTTATGTACCTATTGTTTTGGTCTCAGTTACAGATCTATTACCTGCCTAACTGTATATATTTTCAGACTGTAATATTATGGCTTCACGAATGAGTACTTTCACAAAACACACGTTTATTTATTGTGATTATCAGTAAAGACAGTAACGTGTGTGTCGTCGTGGCGTTCAATTCACTAACTTAATTTCCTGTCAGTATTTCAGTTTATATGTATAACGTTACTTTATTATGTATTATTTTCTTCACTTAATAACTTCACGTAACACAAACAACTCTGGACTCTGGAAAACACAGGTACACCAATGGCTTCAAGGTCGTCATCATTTCACTCATCTCCCATTGGCTAGTGCTTTAATGACGTCACAACCTAAAACTCATCTCATTGGGTAGTTCTTGAATGACGTCACAATCTAAAATTCATCTCACTGGGTAGTTTTTCACGACGTCACAATATTACTCATCTCATTGGCTGCATCTTTAATGACGTCACAATATAAAACTCATTGGCTGCTTCTTTAATGACGTCACAGTGTAAAACTCATCTCACTGGCTACTTCTTTAATGACGTCACAATCTAAAACTCGTCCCATTGGCTAGTTTTTCAGTGACATCAGACTCATTCAGTTACGTCATCCATCTTCCATTTGCCATTCTTTTTGTTACTGACGTGACAGTCTGAAACCCAGATGATCAGTCCTTTCCCTACCACCACGAATCCCAAAAATGTTCATCACTTTCAGGCATATCAGACACAATCAGTATAACCATTTCTGATCACTCACCAAGCAGGGGTCAATAAGTCACCAGGAAAACCAATCCAAAAGGTCAAAGTCGCTCATATAATTATCCAGAACATCAGACGGCTTCATAAAATTCATTCAGAGCGTCCATAAATCCATCTAAAGACCCATTTTCCTTACTCTAATCCATCGAAAGCGCCAAATTCTTTCCCAAAATATACCCAAAATGTCAAATTCGTTCCTCAAGTCTACCCAAAACGCCGATTTCTTTAATATACTCCACCGTGAATGCCAGAATCTCTCCTAAAATCCATCCCAAACGTCATTTTCTGCTTCCAAATCACGTACAAACGCGTTGACGGAGGCAGTGTTCGGATCCTTGCACTTGGCGCCGACCTCAGCTTCACTCGGCTCCACCTGACGTCAATCGAAGCGCCACGTCCTTGTTGGGTGTTCTCTGCTTGACACATCGAAGTAAGGGCTGGGTGTGCGGGTTGGGGCAGTAGACAGGTAGATAGATAGAGATAGATTGATAGAAACAGTTAGACGGTAGAGGCCAGAATTTAGTGTTTAGATAGCCGGGTAAATAATGGAAAGACTTACAGTCTGAGAGTAAGAGAAAGTAATGAGGAAGAAATTGATGAATATGAAGGAATGAAGGAAAAAAAGGAAAACTGAAGACAGGTATGAATGAATGAATGGAGGAAGGAAGGAGGGGGAGGTAAGAATGGAGGAAGAAAGAAAAAGAAGTGAAGAAGAAAATAATGCCAGGAAGGAAGAGAGTAAAGACAGACATCCCATCCAGGTGACCTACGAGAAGAAGCGAGGGAGGGGGAAGAGGAGGAAGAGGAGGAGGGGGAAGATGAGGGTGAGGGGGTGAGGGAGGGGGGAGGGGGCGGCATTCTCGTGGACTATGGCGGCTGGCTGGTCTCCTGTGGGGGGGGGGAGAGGAAAGGGGGATGGGAGAGCAAGGTGGAAGGGGAAGGGAAAAGGGGGAAGAGTGAGGGAAGGAAGGAGGGGGGGGAGAGGAAAGGGGGATGGGAGAGCAAGGTGGAAGGGGAAGGGAAAAGGGGGAAGAGTGAGGGAAGGAAGGAGGGAGAGGAAGAGGAGGGGAGGAGAGGAACAATCAGATATGGCGGAAGGGGGGAGAAGGGGGAAGGAAGAAGGAGGGAAGGAGGGGAGGGAGAGAAGAGAAGAACGAGGAGAAAGGAGGGAAGAGGGGGATGTAGGAGAGCAGAGGTAGGGGGTGGAAGAGGAGAATAGGGAGGAGGAAGGGACGGGAGGGACGGAGGAGGAGGAGAGTAGGGAGGAGGATGGAAAGAAAGGGAGGGATGGGGAGAAGGAGAGTAGGGAGGAGGAAGGGAAGGGAGGGAGGGAGGGGTAGAGAGAAAACACAGCATTAGTCACGCCAATCCTTATGTAAGAAATTTGTCTCTAATTAAAGGAACAGGTGAATTAGTCTGTCTTTAAGAATATACAGGAGGAAGTTACGGAGAAATATTCCTGGTCTTTAATTTATTCTTTACTGAAAATTGCATGAGGAAAAATGAGTCCAGTGGGAATAAATATGCACAGGTGTTAGGGAAAAATTATGAGTCTTTTAAATTCATGTATGTTTGATAAAAAATATGTTAAGTGGCATCAATATAACTTGTAATTACAGCATACACTACAGGTACAAAAATGGCAGTAATCCTTCAGTCTTACCGTACCTCTTAATTTTCTCTCTACCTCTAGCTGATTAACTTTTTACTTGAGGCCACTCGAACAGAAGGCGTAAAAAATATATCCCTTACATTTTTCTGTATGTCAGGATTTTACTACGTCCCTAAAATTAAAAAGCAACTCACCTGTGATTTAAAAGGCCTTAAAATGTACCCGTTCAGTATACTTATTTTTTTTAGCATTTTTAACAACCTCCTCACTAGCAAAGTTAAACAAAATCGTGTATTAAAATTGCCTGCTGATACTTTGACTTAAAACTATTGGAATGAAGTGTTTAAAGTGGTGCAACCCCAGTCCTTGCATTTGTACCCCAGCCACTCCGGCAAAAATGAATCGCAAAGGAAGAGGTGTTTCGAAGCTTCCCGTGTCAGATTTTGATCCAGTAAAAAAACAAACAAAAAGGGTTTTCTTTAACATACAAGGTGGTCCATATATAACGCTTCTCTTCCTCCTCACGTGCTTCAGGGGCGGCTTGTCGGTGTTATCAAAGCCTACCCTGCATTACTTATTCATGTCCAACTCCCACTGCCACCTCCATGCCCACACCAGCAGACTGTGCCAGATGAGTTTCCCGTGGACCGCTATATACACACCGCCTCGTACGTGTAATTGCTTTAATATAGAAGTAATTTGGGGAGTGTATTGAATTTCCACACCCTTGATGTGTCTGTTTTATCTGAGTGTCCGATGGTATGTGATTCCATTAGCAGATACATATAGAGAGGAAGGGACTAGGGAGTGACACGGAATATAATACGGAGTGTGGGTGGAGGGGGGGATGCTGTCATTTCGCCACTCCTCTCTCTCTCTCTCTCTCTTTCATCTTACCTTACCATACCCTGTCCTACTTTTAAAACCCCTCCTCAGCCTACCCTACCCTACCCAGCCCTGTTGCCTCACACCTTTCCTATACCTTCCCACCTTCAGCTCCTCCCTCTCTTCTCCGTCTCATATTTCATTTCTTAACCCTTCCTTGTATTTTCCATCTCTTTTCTATCTGTCTTTTCAGTTTCTCCATGATCTCTTCCCTCCACTATCTCTCCTTTGTCTCCCCTCCCTCTTTCCCCTTTTTCTTCTTTGTCTCCCCTCCCTCTTTCCCCTTTTTCTTCTTTGTCTCCCCTCCCTCTTTCCCCTTCCTCTCCCCTCCCTCTTTCCCCTTCCTCTACCCTTCCCTCTTTCCCCCTCCTCTCCCCCCCTCTTTCCCATTCCTGTCACCTTCCTCTTTCCCCTTCCTTGTTCCCCTTCCTCCCCATCCCTCTTCCCCCTCCTTTCCCCTCCCTCTTTCCCCTTCCTCTCCCATCCTTTCCCCTCCCTCTTTCCCCTTCCTCTCCCATCCTTTCCCCTCCCTCTTTCCTCCCTTTCCCCTCCCTCTTTCCTCCCTTTCCCCTCCCTCTTTCCTCCCTTTCCCCTCCCTCTTTCCTCCCTTTCCCCTCCCTCTTCCCCCTTCCCCTCCCCCTTTTCCCTCACCTGCAATAACGTGCACAATGACGCTCTTTGGGTGAGAGTTTGCTGGTGAACACGTGTAGTTGCCGGAGTGTTTAGTGTCTGCCGTCTGCACCAGGAGTCGGCTTGTGGTCACCAGTCCCCTCTCGTCCGACACCACCACACCAACCCTCGTGCGGTCGTAGGACACCAACTGGATAGGGAGAGATGGTGAGGATTGGTGAGAAGTTGCTTAACATGGGGGAGACGTGGTTAGGAAATTAATAACACACACACACACACACACACACACACACACACACACACACACACACACACACACACACACACACACACACACACACACACACACATGGTAATAACCTACCCTCGTGCGGCCTTACCCCACCCACTGCGAAAATGGTGAAAAGTCGTTTGGGGAAATACGGATAAATTGTGGGAAATGGTGAGAAATTGTTAGCGAAGTGGTGAAAAATAAATTAGTATATCATTGGACACCAGCACACCTACCCTTATACCGTCGTAGCTCACCAACTGCGGGAATGGTGAGTGATCCAGGCAGGGAAAAAATGAAGATGAGAAATCCCACAGAAGGAATACGTGGAATTGACTATGCCGGTGATAGATTTGGCTTCTACGAAATAAGGAAGATAGTAGATGTAGATGGATGAGAAAAAAATATTGGAACGAATGGAACATAATCTAGAAGAAGTAATATCAGGGAGCATTACCATAAAGGAACGTTCCAGCGTCTCGCCCCACCTGTGGAGGGATTTTTAGAGTTTATTGAAAACTTGTAGACGTACCCAACGCGCCCCGAGTAGGAAGAACGTCAAGTGGACAGACTTTGACAGGTGTGTTCTGTTAAGCAATGACACACGACACGTATAAAATGAGTCCTCTTATTACTTTGAGGCGACCAGTAAGGTACAGGACTAAAGGTAGTGAAATTTAGGTAGGCATAACCGTAGAATTTACGTCCATAGGCCATAACCGATTCTCTGCAAATTAAATAAATTAAAAAGCCCGAAGTGTCCCGAAAACTACTTCGGAGAGCCATTTCACTTAATTTATTGGTTGCATGAAGTCAAGACGCACCCTCATGTTAAATTTTAATTCCCTGCATGC
>NC_137042.1:12275364-12312864 GCF_032717465.1 Coenobita brevimanus
AGAGGAGAGGAGAGAAAATAAGGAGAGGAGAAGAGGAAAGGAGATGAGAGGAGATGAGAGAAGAGAGGAAGGGATGGAGGAGGAGAGGAGAGAAAATAAGGGGAGAGGATAAGAGGAAAGGAAAGGAGAGGAGAGGAGGAAGAGAGAAGAGATGAAGGGAAAGCGGGAGAGAGAGGGAGGGATGGAAGAGGACGTGAGGGGAATGGAGGGAAGAAGGAGAGAAAGGAAATGAACGGGAGAGGAAGAAGAAGGGAAAGTAGGGGGAAGGACAGGAGGGGAAAAGAGGGAAGGGGAGGGGGAGGGTGGGGAGGGATGAGGAAGTGAGGGAATAGGAGAGGGAGAGGGAGGCCGAGAAACTGAGGGAAAAGGAGAGGAAAGGAGGGGGAAGGAGAGAAAAGAATGGAATTAAGAAGTGGAAGAAGAAAAGAAGGGAAAGAGAGGAGAGAATGAAGTTACCAAGAGAGTGAAAAGACAATTAAGGAAGAAAGACAGTAAAGAAAGAAGGAAAAGTTAATAATTGGAGAGAGAGAGAGAGAGAGAGAGAGAGAGAGAGAGAGAGAGAGAGAGAGAGAGAGAGAGAGAGAGAGAGAGAGAGAATAATGATAATGAGAAGGCGAGGGGGGGGTATGAGAACAGAAAACGGAGATAATGGGGCACTGATGAAGATTTAACTCCTTTAGCCTCGGGACGTCAATCATGTGTTTTCCTTCTTTTTTGTATCCAGACGATTTTCCTCATCTTAGAAAGGACGATTATGAGTGAAGGGATTATTCAAGCATTTATTTAACCTCTCCAGTCCCTACTAAAGCTGAATAAAATCGTCTGGAGATAGCAAGAAGGTGTAGTAAAGAGGCCATCCATGAACTGAGGAGGGCTTTAAAGGGCTGAGAAAAATCGCAGGGCAGTAGTGAGTGAGTGAAAAAATCGTCAGTGAAAAAAAAAATCTTCTCAGTAAAGGGGTTTAATTCTGATTGTTGATAGTGATGCTTTATTTATTTTTACTTATTTTATTATATTTTATTTGGCCAGAGGTTTCATTCTTGTCCCCGCAGACGATTTTCATCAGCACTGAGACAGGATCCTCGTAGTGAAGGGGCTAATTCAAGGACGCTTGTCACATACATACATAAATACAGATACATACATACATACATTCATAAACACGCACAAACACACATACATATACAAACCGGTACATACATACATACATACATTACACACACACACACACACACACACACACACACACACACACACACACACACACACACACACACACACACACACACACACACACATTGAAACAGTGAAAATGCGTGCTACGGTGCATAATTCAGCAGTGCCGACGCGTTATCAGAACAGATTTGCATAAAGATTGAATTCCACCACTGCTGCAACAACCCCGCCCCGCCCCGCCCCGCCCCGCCCCGCCCCGCCCCGCCCCACCACACCCCACCCCGCCCCGCCCCACCCCGACACCCGTAAAAGTCACAATAATAGAGTTAGCTTTTTTCTTCCGTCTCTTTCTCGCTTTCTTTCGGCTTTTTTGTCTTTGTTTTTATTTTTTCGGTCGTTTTTGTTGTTGTTATTGATTTTGTTCTCTTCCTTGCTCTGCTTTTCTCTCTGCTAAATTCTGCCCTCCTCTCCTCTCTTCTTCCTTTTTCCTTTCATCTCCTCTTCCCTAATTCTCTCTCCTCTCTTCTCTTAGCTCTGGTCTTCTCTCTTTTCCTGTCACGAGTTTGCACAGTCTCTATCTACCTCTGTCCATTTGTCTATCCATCTGTCTGTCAGTCTATCTGTTTATCTGTCTGTTTATCTGTCTATCTTTCTGTATACCTATCTATGTATTTCCCATCATCTTATCCACACTCTCTCATATCTGTCTGTCTGTCTACCTACCAGTCTGTCTATCTATCTGTCTGTCTATCAGGAGGCCTTTTCTTTAATCAGTCACACATTATCCCTTAGACAGCGTTCGTGCTTGGCTTGTTAGATTGAGACTCAGATATGAATTAGATTTGCTCTCTCTCTCTCTCTCTCTCTCTCTCCCTTCACTGTTTCGTGTCCATTGTCTTCCATTTACATCTCTATTCTCCTCCCCCCTCCCACTCTCTCTCTCCCCTCCTTCCCCTCCCCACCCTACCCTCGCATTTCCTTCCCTCCCTCCTACCCTTCGTTTCTCTTCCGGTCCCTTCCCTCCTCTCCTCCCCTCCCTTCTCCTCCCCTCCGTCCTTCTATCCTCTCCCCTTCCTTCCTTTCCCCTTCCAGCCCCACCCCTCCCTTCCTTTCCCCTTGCATCCCCTCCCCCCTCCTTTCCCCTTGCGTCCCCACCCCTCCTTTCCCCTCCCCTCCAATCCCAGCCCAGATCCATGTTATAAAAACTCCAAAAAAAGGTGTGTTAAGAAGGAGAGACATCCCCCTAAAATCAAAATCATAAGAAAACTCGAAGAAAGAAAGTCTGTGTTAAGAGAGACAAAGGAAGCTATTTTTGAGGCCTCTGAAGAAAATGGGGTTAATTTACTGAGAAAGCCCTTGACCGTCTGGAAATGGACTGGAACGGGGAGTCAAAGGCCGGGGTTTAAATGGCTAGGAAGAGGGCTTTAGATGAGCGCCAATTGAGCTTTAAATTGGCGCTTTTAAATGTCCATGGGCCGGGGCTTTAAAGTGTGTATGGAAGTTTATTTAAATGTACGTGAAGTGTGTTTAAATGAAGCAGTGTTTTCATCTTCTTCATCGTCGTTATCATCATCATCATCATCGTCGCTTTTCTTTCCTTTACATACTCATCCACTTCTCTTGTCGCACCGAGCCACTTAAACTCTTCAGCCAGTTAAGTTTTTATCATCATCATCATCATCATCATCATCATCATCATCATCATCATCACCACCACCACCACCACCACCACCACCACCACCACCACCACCACCACCACCACCACCACCATTGTCATCATCGTCAAATCTTTTTTCTTTACATATTCACCCACTTCATCAGTTGCTCTAAAACGACTCAGCCACGTCACACTGTAAGCCGTCTTTCTCAACAACCAGCATCTGACTCTTTATCACTGTTATCTGACTCTTATCACTATTTCAAACCACTCCACGTTTAGACATTCACAAAATTCTGAAGCATGTTGTATAAAGATCCTGTTCTCTTATTACCAAAGGACACTCTCACTTAGCAAAGGACACTCTCACCTACCAAAGGACACTCTCACTTAGCAAAGGACACAGCATCATTGACATACATCAGATCTGAAGTAAGAGCTCTGAAAAATGGGACTGAAGCTGGACCTGACTAGTGATGAACAAGTATTTCAGATCTGATAAATACAGATGATGTCGACCTACTTTGCAGAAAGTGGGTAGGATCTTGGCAGTCAGCTTCAGAGTTTTGTGCATGTCTGTGAGTAGCCTATTTCCCAACGAAATGTAGACAAATAAATAAACAAATAAATAAATTATATATATATATATATATATATATATCCACAACTGTAAGTATCTATATACATATGATATATATAATTATCTGCGCGCACACACACACACACACACACACACACACACACACACACACACACACACACACACACACACACACACACACACACACACACACACACACACACACACATACACACATACAGAATGACGAACTTTAAGTATAATACAAAATGAAACTTTGCGTTCTTTTCACGTGTGTAATACGATCTTTAAATGTCATTGAACTGATCTTAAAATATCCAAGAAAGCAATTTTATATTTCCAAGAAACCAGCTGCAGGTGTCAAGGAATCGACCTTTAAATAACAACATAAAAGCATTTCTGTCTCCACGAAAACAGGTCAATATATCCACGGACAGAGCTCTAGATGTCCACAAAAAGAGCTCTAGATATCCACGAAAAAAGCTCTAAATATCCCCCAAAGCTTTAACTGCCCTGGAAAGTACATTTATCTTCCCCATACGACCGTGTTTTCCACTATTGTTATCATTTACCATTATGTGAGTTGTTTTGTATTGTGTGGGTGGGGAAGTGACGGGCTATTAAGAGTGCCTGACTCTAACAAACGCTTGACAAATTATGGACTACCGTACTGTCCGCTTTAATTGTGTGTGTGTGGGTATGGGGGAAGAGGAAGAGGGAAGGGATGGAGGGGGAAGAGGGAAGGGTAAGAAGGGGGCCTGGGAGTGGTGGTGGTGGGGTGGGGTTGGGATGGGGGTGAGAGGAGAGGGTGAGGAGTTCGGGGTAAGGGAAGAAGGTAGTGATAAATTATTGAGGCAGGGCGAAGGGAGGGGAAAGGGGTGAAGGGAAAAATGAGTAAGGGGTGGAGCTGGAGTGGGAGCAGGGGAAGAAGGTGGGGGAGTGGGGAGGAGAGGCAGAGGGGAGGGGAGAGGATAGAAGGCGAGAAAATGTTGAGGCAGGGTGAAAAAATGATCAGCGGACAGGGAACGAAAAGTATAAAAAGTACAAAATGATAATCTGTACAAGACTAAACAAAGACTGATGTACAGCTTAATAAAGACGGGTGTACCACTAAATAAAACTAATGTTCTTTATGACATTTCACTTTATCTAATTGCAATCCATTTTTTTTTTTCTATTTTGACAGTGATATTTCGACTCGTTTCTTTGTCGCTTGATTCCTGGAGTTTCATTTAATGTTTACTGTTTCAGGAAAGACGTATTTTCTGATATTAGGATGCTTAGCTAGCAGATTTTGTAGATGTTCTGAACTTGCTCCTTCTTCATTTTCTTTTTCTCCATTTTCTTTCCATTCTTTTTTCCATGTTGTTGTTGTTGTTGTTGTTGTTGTTGTTGTTCTTCTTCTTCTTCTTCTTCTTCTTCTTCTTCTTCTTCTTCTTCTTCTTCTTCTTCTTCTTCTTCTTCTTCTTCTTCCTCCTCCTCCTCCTCCTCCTCCTCCTCCTCCTCCTCACTTCAAAAATGATATTACGAGATTTGTGAACAGGCTTCAGAGCATGTCGTGAAGAGATAAAAACACTCTGAATAGGCGAGATATTTTTAGACGGTCAGAGAGAGAGAGAGAGAGAGAGAGAGAGAGAGAGAGAGAGAGATAAAGATCTTCATTTCGAGATGCCTAGTCACATTGCGTTTAAAAGACTGGAGGTCATAGGCAGAAGGAAATGATGACAGAGGAAGACAGTTTCATACATACATACAAGCATACATACATATATACATACATTTATACAGTAGACATTAAAGTATTTCCAAACTCTTCGTCTTGCGCTCCACTCAGTAGGACACAATGGAAACAGCGACACTTTTTGCGTCTGGCTGTATAAATCTTTGTCCGAGTTAATCAGGGACTGGATTTATACCTCTTTTTTGCCTCCCCTGTCCCCCCTTCCCCCTCCTACTACCCCTCCCTCCCATCCTCCCCTCCCCTTCACCTCATTGTGTTCCCCCATCTTCCCTCCTCTCCCTCCATCCTCCCCCTTCTTCTCCTTCCAACTCTTTTGCTTGTCTTTCTGCTTCTTTCGTCGTCCTCTTCCTCCCTACTTTTTTTTTTAAATCTCCTTTGTTACGTTGTTGTTCTCTCCTACTTCCGCCCCTCCCCCTCTCCTCCTCTCTCTTCTCAGCTTCCTTCCCCATTCCTCTTCCCTCCGCTTCTCTCTCACCTCTCTCGTCTTGTCACTCTCCTCTCGCCTCTTGTCACTCTCCTCTCACCTCTTCTCACTCCTTTCTCCTCGTCTCACTCTCCTCTCACCTCTTCTCACATTCCTTCTTTCCTCTTCTTTTCCTCCTCTTTCTTCTTCTCACTCCTCTCCATTCCTACCCTTGAGAAATGATATTTGTTTTTCATTGTACTTCATCTCTTCTAACATGAACCCTTGTTGGGGTGGCGAATATTTTTTTTTTTGTACTTGTATGAATGAAGGTAAATATATAGACACACAGTTATTTTTACAGCCTAAGCTCAAAATTGTTTATGAATAGGCTACACTCTTAAATCTTACCCACTTCTTCTTTGTGCGATTTAGTTGAACTGTTATCATCATCATTATCATCATCGTTATCATAGTCGCCGTCATTAAGATCATCATCATCATCATCATCATCATCATCATCGTCGTCGTCGTCGTCGTCGTCTTTATCACCATCATCATCATCGGCTTTATTATTATCATCATCATCATCATGACAACCTTCTTTCCCACTATTACTCTTTTGTATGAACGAGATCAGCAAACGCAGAGCGGGAGTAAATCAGCAGTGAAGCAGTGTTATCAGGTACCAATTACACCTTATCAGTCTTTTCTTTGCCATTTCCATCTTACTTAAGCCACATTTTAGCGATTAATGACGAACGAGATTAACAAAGGTAAGGCAGGAGTGAGAATCGTAGGCGTAGATCAAATTATTAGCCCCTTACATGTATTATCAGAGGTAATTAAAGACCAAAGGTAATGTACGAGCCGCTCAAGGTTATTTATGATTTTCCTGCCTCTGCTGAGAAAACAGAGCTTCTTATTTATTCCTTGGAACAGTGCTAAGGAGAGGGTTCTAAGTCGTAACTCAAGACGCTGTATTTCAGAACCACGCTTTCAGAAGGGCGAGTTAAGGTGTGAGCTTTGAGATGATGATTGTTACCTTTTCCATTTTTTTGCATTTTTTTTACGTATTACATGAAACGATTACATTATTTGTCGATGTACTTATCGGGGAAAAAAAAAATGGAAATGAAAGTGGACGTTAATATAAAAGTCTTTTTTTGTAATCACCAGGCAATTTAATTGAACCAGAAGCCATTGATTAACACAGAAGTCATTAATTAACCCCCTCAGCCTCCTATGACCGACTATCACCTGAATTAAATCGTCGGGCGTCAGATAAATAAGAGTAGTGGAGAAAATGAGAGGATTATTTCACGCTTCTGACTCCAAGAGCGTCCTTTACAGGCGGCCTGTGTGTGTGTGTGTGTGTGTGTGTGTGTGTGTGTGTGTGTGTGTGTGTGTGTGTGTGTGTGTGTGTGTGTGTGTGTGTGTGTGCGGGTATATCTGTCTGCGTGTGCGAGTTTGTGTGTATGCAATGTGTGCGAGTGTGTCTGCGTGTGCGAGTATGTCTCTGCGTGAATACGTGTGGATGCTACGTGTGCATGTATGTGTGCTTGTGCGAGTATGTGTCTGTATGTGCCCGTGTGTGTGTGTGTGTACGTGCATGTGTGGATACTAATACGACCGAATACTCATCACAGCAAAGGATCATCAATTTTCACGCAGCTTTAGTGATACAGGAGTGGTTCAGTTCCGTCAGATGAAGAAACAGGTAGTAGTATAATCAGACACTGCCGTCCTGTAAAAAATAACGTGGCCAGTAAGCAAATGTCCCCAGGTTTGACGAATGCATAGCGGAAAAGTCGAAAAAATCTGGAACATTCACTAGGAGAGACTGGCTCTTCATTGAATTCCATCTGTTTTATTTTCTTCGGGCGGAACTGGGACGATACGTATTTCTCTCTCTATATAACGGGACCTGAAGGGCATGGGTGTAAATAACTGGACAGCGGTGCCATTTTGGGGTCTTTATTCACACCTGGACCTCTGATACTCCACCTGATGAGAGAGAGAGAGAGAGAATTCCCATTTTCCTTAGGTGTAATGCTGCAAAACATTACGTGCTTCAGTAAGAGAGACAGACAGATAGATAGATAGGTAGACCGATAGGTAGATAGATAGAAATAGATAGATACAGACCGAAATGAATACAGAAATAATTAGACAGAGAAAGTAATCATCATACGGACAGTGGCACACACACACACACACACACACACACACACACACACACACACACACACACACACACACACACACACACACACACACACACACACACACACACACACACACACACACACACACACACACACACACACACAATGAGCCACAAACGAATGGGTGCACAGAGGATTCGATATCAACTGAAACCACCCGATCCACTGTTTATATTTACCACCTTCTCCTTGTGTTTGAATGTGTGCTTATATAAACACAACATTGGCTGTATGTTTGCGAAAGAGGATAAAGCTAGATAGATAGACAGATAGATGGATAGATAGGTAGATAGATTGCTAGTTGCCGATACATGACACCTCCCACACCAGGGCTACTGACGTGTGGATGGTTGGACGCAAATATTTCTGTGACCTTCGTTCTGTGGACCCAAATGTTTCACGTATATTGTGCACCGAGACTTTTTGTGACCCACAGTACATAATACACACACACACACACACACACACACACACACACACACACACACACACACACACACACACACACACACACACACACACACACACACACACACACACACACACACACACACACACAAGTACATCCACATCAGAATTCATTACAATATTTTAGAGCGAAAAAAGCAGCGTGGTATAAAAAAATTCAACCAACTGCCCTAATAACACGACAGAGAGAGAGAGAGAGAGAGAGAGAGAGAGAGAGAGAGAGAGAAAATTGAGAAGCAAATAGTGACCCGTTGGTTATTGATATGCGAACATTGGTATATTGGTGCGGTGAGAGAGAGAGAGAGAGAGAGAGAGAGAGAGAGAGAGAGAGAGAGAGAGAGAGAGAGAGCATGGCAGAAAAGATAAGTGTGGGAGCGAAAGTATGAATGACAAAGAGGAGGGGAGAGAGAGAATGAGAGCTGGAGTGAGAGAAGAGGAGGGGGAGAGAGAGGAAGAAAAAAACGAATGAGAGTATAGACGAGGAGGCAGGAGAGAGAAAAGGTGAGAGAGGACATGGAGGGAGAAGTGAAAGGCCGAAGAGGAAGAGGAGGAGGAGGAGGAATGAGAGAGAGAGAGAGAGAGAGAGAGAGAGAGAGAGAGGGCGCATGTGGGGGCGAGTCTTAATATGAATGACAAAGAGGAGGGAAGAGAGAAAGAAATGTGGTAGAAAAAAAAATACTAAGAGGAGAGAAAGGAAAAAAATGGAGAGGGTGAACAAGAGGAAAGATAAGAGGGAAAAAAAAGAGAGGAGGGCAGAGAGGAAAGGTTGAGAGAGAGAAAATGGAAGAAGAACAGTGGAAGGAAGGGAAAGAGAAATGGATAAAAGCAGAGACGGTGAGAGAGAGAGAGAGAGAGAGAGAGAGAGAGAGAGAGAGAGAGAGAGAGAGAGAGAGAGCCAGTACGGGAGTTGAGGCATGTGTGTGAAAAAGCTAGTGAGAGTTAACGAGAGAGAACGAGAGCCAGTGAGAGAAAGTGAGAGAGGGCTGGCTCAGTATGTTAATGCGCACCTTTGATCCTAATGAAAGACAGAATTTTGAAGGGAAGTAATACACCGGCCACCCGTCCTTCGTGGGGAGGTCCGGGAAGGTAGAGAGAGAGAGAGAGAGAGAGAGAGAGAGAGAGTGGGAAGAGTGATAAACAGGGGAAGGAAGAGGAGGAGGTGGAGTGGAAAAGGGAAGAGGTGGGGGATGTAGAAAGGTGGAGGAGGAGGAGGAGGAGGAGGAGGAGTGGAAAAATAGTGAGGATAGATTGAGGATTTAAAGTCAGAGTTATAGAGACAGGGTAGAAAAAAGGGTGAAAGTAAGAATGATTAGAGAGAGAGAGAGAGAGAGAGAGAGAGAGAGAGAGAGAGAGAGAGAGAGAGCTGGAGTGGAGTGAGGGAGAGAGGGATTTGAAGGGATAGGTAAGGATTAGGACACGGGGAGGCAAGGAAAATTAGTGGGATGTGGAATGATTTATGGTTTGGTGAGAGAGAGAGAGAGAGAGAGAGAGAGAGAGAGAGAGAGAGAGAGAGAGAGAGAGAGATTTTCCTCATTTTTCAGCTTTATACCTCGTAGCTGGGTGACAAAAAGACAATACTACAACACTGCATCTTTACCACAGCACTTCTTCGTGACTAGCGCCATGTCCTTGTGTTAATCTCCCTTTCCTGCTATGCACCGGGGATAGAGAGATGTTAGTTTTGGGCCAAGTTATAGTGAAAGGGGTATAGGAAAAGAACTACAAGTAGGTTTATTTTTTTTTTTTAGGTTACTCTTGGTCGATTTCAGTCAGCGTCAGAAAGGAAAAATTTTGACTGACATGGCTAGCTTCTTCAGGCCGATGACCTATTTTTGATATTCTTTCACTTTTGTACAGACGATTTTTTTTTTTTTTCACATCAGGCTTTTTCGAACTATTGGGGTTGATGGAGGAGTCGATGGAGGGGTTGATGGAGGGGTTGATGGAGGGGTTGATGGAGGGGTTGATGGAGGGGTTGATGGAGGGGTTGATGGAGTCTTCATTATTCCCTTCCATTATAGGGCTGGAATAAAAAGTAAAAAAAATGATAAAACTGAAGGAGCTAATCAGGCAAGCACAGGACACAAAGGGCACATCTGGAACCGTCCCTTCCTCCCCCTGGTGCCGGAAGGAGGAGGAGGAGGAGGAGGAGGAGGGGTGGTGGTAATGGGTGGTGGAGGTGGTGGTAGGTGGTGGTGGTGATGATGGTGGTGGTGAGGGAGGGTCTAATTATTCACACAAAGGGATTTAATCATCTCCAGTAGGGGTTTCTCAGGGATATTTTTTGCTGTCAGGGGCCGGACGCGAATACTCCATCTTAGAATATTATCTTAGAATATTTACGCATGGGACGATACGCGCTAGGCCTTTTCGTCCGCTAAAAAAACTAGTTCTCTTCATAGCTTACTTGATTTGCTGTCCTTACTTGATGGTATATGAGTCGTTTCCATGTTCGTTGGCCGAGCGCATAATCTTCCAAGATGATTGTGTCTTGAAATCAGCTGAGTACACACACACACACACACACACACACACACACACACACACACACACACACACACACACACACACACACACACACGTATCATACTTATCACTAACTTATCGTGGTACTGAAATTTAAGAGTGGCTGTGGAATGCATCTGACCCTATAAGTGATAAAAAGAGCTCTTACAATAGGCACAACAAAAAGATATCCAACAGCAAACAGACAGCACAAACAGGACACCAGACAGCACAGACTCCTCACCTTGTCGTCGTGGTACCAGAATATAAAGGCAGGTGGCTCTGGGCTATACTTGACGCTACAGGTGAGGCTCAAGCGACTACCTGTGTTGATGTAGACGTCTGGCCCGCCCACGATCACTGTCTCGGCCTCTGTGGGTGTGGGAGAGAAAGAGGGTGTGAGAGAGGGGTGGGAAGGGTGGGAGAGAAGTGTGTGGGAAGGGTGAGAGAGGGTGTGAGGTGGGGTGAGGTGTTGGTGTGGTTGATGTTGTTACTGTAATCATGGTCCAACCATCATCGTCATAGTGTCATCATCATCGTTGTCGTCGTCGTTGTCCCCGTCGTTATAGTCATCATCATCATGATCATCATTATCATCATCATCATTATGAAGGATATATTTTGTTCACCAAATCTGAAAGAGTCGACAGCATGCAGCAAGAAAGAAACTATAAACATTACCGTAACGCAGGGGTTAAAGGAGAGAGAGAGAGAGAGAGAGAGAGAGAGAGAGAGAGAGAGAGAGAGAGAGAGAGAGAGAGAATACAAAAGGCATTAATAACACAGCAGAGGAAATGAGGGAGTGCGGCGATGAGAGGCACGCAATAACACACCTTCCCTATTAATGCCTCCCCGCAACAGAAGACCTACAAGTGGTTTGCCTCAATCACCCCACCTCCCACCTGTTACCTGGTCAGTCTCGGCCCAGATATTGTGCTCCGCTGATTGATTACACGCTTAAAACACGGGAACGCAAACGCACACACACACACACACACACACACACACACACACACACACACACACACACACACACACACACACACACACACACACGCACACACACACAATTGCAGAAAATTTAAGCCTCGTTGGTGTTTTGCGGGATTTGTTTGCTTCTTCCATCTCTGCTTGTTTTTTTGTTTTTTAGTGCTGTTGTTATTATTATTTGTTGCTAGCCCTGTAATTCTTGTTGCTGGTATTGTTATTTGTTATTGTTGGTGTTATTGGTACTCTTGTTTTTGTTATTGTGTTTAGACTCGCCTGGAAGTGCCCATGTGGTGCTAGAATTCAGTTAGCTTCCTCCTCCCTGTGTGTGTGTGTGTGTGTGTGTGTGTGTGTGTGTGTGTGTGATCCTCTCGTGTTTGTCCTTGTAGATATACTTTTTTGTTTTTGTGTATATATTTTCGTCTTTTATCTGTGTGAATGTATGTATGAGTCAATAAATGGGTATATATGTGGAGATACAGCCCCTCTGTTTTCCACCTCCACCCGTGTTTGTTTGTGTTTGCGTGTGTGTTTGCTCAGGGTTGTGTTTGTTGAAGTGGTTGGGCAGGAAGGTGGGTGGTGAATGTGTGTGTGTGTGTGTGTGTGTGTGTGTGTGTGTGTGTGTGTGTGTGTGTGTTGAAAGTGATGAAAGTGTAGGTGAAAGCGATGATGATGATGATGATGATGATGACGACTGTAGAGCTAATCTTTATTTGTATCGTTTTTAACCTATGTATATCTTTTATCTGGGTGTGTATTGTGTCTTACGTATATCTCTGTGTATAGTGTCAATTGTCCTATTATATCTATCCACAGAATATCTTGCTATCCGTATCCATCTGTCAGCCTTTTTGACTACCTATCTGTCTTTGTCTGTCTAGCTATCTATCTTTGTCTGTCTGTTTACCTATCTTTCTCTGTCTATATATCTACCTGTCTATCTTTGTCTGTCTGTCTACCTATCTTTCTCTGTCTATATATCTACCTGTCTATCTTTGTCTGTCTGTCTACGTGTCTATCTTTCTCTGTCTATCACTGCTTAAACATGTGTACATTGAGAAAATTTGCCTGTAAAATAACAAGCTTTATATCGAAAGGGGCTCAGGTTTCTCTCTCTCTCTCTCTCTCTCTCTCTCTCTCACCTCCCAGAGATGGAGTTAGATTCAGACAAAACCACCAACATTTTTTTCCTCTCCCCTCTTGTCCCTCTTTCACTCCCTCTCTTCCATTCTTTTTTTTTCTTTTTTTTTCAAAGGATTATTCAATTTCTCCCACCATAGCTCCACAGCGGTTTGAAAAAAGTGGATAAATGAAAGTAAATAAATAAAATAACAAATAATAAATAATATACCACACGGGGATGGGACGGTAAATAAAAAAAATAAAGGAAAACAGAAAGGAAAAAAAAACTGCTTGAAATAATGATAGGAAAATTAAAAGTAAAGAAAATAAAAACACAAAGGGATAACGTTCTTTGTGTTTTTGGATATTTCTTAACGCCTTTTCCTCAGAGACTTATTCTGAACTTTGGGTCCCAGTATTCTTCTGTATTTTATTGATTCAAGCTGTTTCGATATTTAAGAAACTGGAATACCCGAATACCTTACTTGAATACCCGAATACCTTACTTGAATACCCGAATACCTCACGTGAATACCCGAATACCTTAGAAGAGTGCTGAAGTGTAATGTGTAAAAAAAAAAAATCGCTTAGGAAGAGGTGTTACGAAGAATTGCCTGCCCTCTGTATTCGAATTATGCGCCTGACAACTTGCGATGTGTGTGTGTGTGTGTGTGTGTGTGTGTGTGTGTGTGTGTGTGTGTGTGTGTGTGTGTGTGTGTGTGTGTGTGATTTTCTTCAGTCGAATAAAATTGACTGGTCAGAGGAGGCACAAAACACACACACACACACACACACACACACACACACACACACACACACACACACACACACTATTCCCGTCCGTACTGACATATCCCCGTGATAGTCAGCGAGCCAGCCAGCGCCGTGGCCTTGCCTTCTCCCGACCTGACCACACACGGGAAGGTCACAGGTTATGGGGTCATGCGGGCAGGGCAGGGCAGGGTAAGTTAGGGTAGGGTAGGGTAGGGTAGGGCGGGACAGGGCAGGGCATGGAATGGAAGGGAGTACCACAAGAGGACGTGGGAGCAGAAGACATGGTAGGATTAGTAGGTAGGTAGGTAGGTAGGTAGGTAGGTAGGTAGGTAGGTAGATACTTGTAATTCATATCTACCCTTTTTAATGTTTATATTAGGATGAGAAGGTATTTTTCAGTGTGTGTGTGTTTAGTTACTGAGCTGTTGGTCTTGTACTCTCTCTCTCTCTCTCTCTCTCTCTCTCTCTCTCTCTCTCTCTCTCTCTCTCTCTCTCTCTCTCTCTCTCTCCAATTTAATCCCACGCTCACAGGTTTCACTCTCCTCCTCTTTTTCTTCTCTCGTTCCTTTCATCCCCCATTTTTCATCCTACCATTAAGTTCTTCACTTTTTTTTTATCTTTCTTTCTCCTCGCCATTTATCTCCCCATTCTCCCGCCTCTCTCTCTCTCTCTCTCTCTCTTTTATACTCCCCCCCTTCACCTCCACCCCTGGCCCTTCTATCCTTCAGGCGAGAAAAATTAGCCTATTCAGAAATGTAGGTGGGGGAGGGGAAGGGGGAGGGGGAGTAGGGAGGGGGCACTGAAGTGGGGAAGGGTAAGGAAGAGAAGGGGTTAGGGGAGGGGGGAGAAGGAACAAGGAGAGGGGGAGGGGGGAGGAGGTGGAGGGAGAGGGAGAGAGGAGATGAAGAGATGGACGGGAGTTCGAGTTCCGCATAGGTACTCTTTCTCTCACACACACACACACACACACACACACACACACACACACACACACACACACACACACACACACACACACACACTCTCTCTCTCTCTCTCTCTCTCTCTCTCTTTCGTACTCATCATCATTTCCACAAGTCCTCAAGCACTTTCAACTCTCTTACTCATCCCTGCCCTGCCTGTCTCTCCTCCCCTTCCCCCTCCCCCTTCCCTCCCTCTGCCCTCCCTCATTTCCTCCCCACCTCCCCCACTGCGACACTCCCCGAGTCCCCGTACACCCTGCTGAAGCCCCCTAAGGAGTCTGGCTGCTTCTTCAAGGCGTTCTGTCCTCGTGGTATTAGGAGGGTCGGGGGACGCTTCTCTCCACGGATCAGGGGCCTTTCTTGCCCTTCGTTTTTAGTATTCTCTCTCTCTCTCTCTCTCTCTCTCTCTCTCTCTCTCTCTCTCTCTCACACACACACATATCTATTTATCCATCTATATCTACCTCTATTTGTATGTATCGCCAAACACCTTAATCCCATAACGGGCAGCCACAAACAAATCGTCTCCATGCTCCCCTATCCTTCACCCTCAAGCTGCTTTCTCCCCAACTCACACTTCCCTTCCCAAATACCCCACTCCATCCCTCAAGCAAGATAATTAATAAGGTATAAGATGCACCTGTTCCACGTCAATTTCTTTTACCTTCTATACCTCACTCCTTTATTACAACAGGTAGACTGAATAAAATTGTAATGACGAAAGCAATAAATAAAAAAAAACTATCATATCGCTTAGAGATTTATTTTATTTTATTTTTTTTACTTGAGGGGGATATTGTCATCATTAATTCCTTCACTGTTGCCGTTAGTCTGTCTTCATCTGAGGGAACTGTGACACTCTTATAAATTACCATGTCGTTGTTGTATGAAATTCCTCTAGCCTCTGATATGAAGTAATGAGTCTCCTTGGTTACTAGTTAAATCAGCCCTACAGTTTGACTTCACCTGGCCAAAAATGGACCTGAAAAGGGTAAGATATTTTTGCTATATATTATTAGATATTTTTATTAGATATTTTGTTTGATATTTTTATTAGATATTTTTGTTAGATATTTGTGTTAGAGATTTTGTGTTATATATTTTTGTTAGATATTTTATTAGATATTTTATTAGTTTTTCTGGTAAATAATAATAATCGTGTAGAGGCAGGAAGGAAAATACAAAACCCACGCCATTTTAGTAAAGAAGTTAAAAGTGTAAAGGCAGACTAAATCGCCTAAGAGAGGGTGCAAGGGAGGCAGGTGATCCCACGAGAGCAGGGCCTTTGATCTATTAAGGCGGCACACCTGGGGATACGTCTTTTGAGCTGGCTGTGGCGGTTTGGTAGTGATTAAAAAAGAGGGGGAGGGGAGGGGAAGGGAGAGGGGGACAAGAGGAGGGAGAAGGGAGGGAGAAGGGGGGGGAAGAGGAGGGAAGCGAAAAGAAGGAAGGTACAAGAGGATAGAAGAAACGAGGAGGGGGAGGGTAAAGAGGAGGGGAAGAGGGAAGGGGGAGAGGAGAAAGAGGCGAGGGGGAAGGGAAGACGGGTTTAGGAGGGGAAGGGGAGGAGAAGGGGGAGGGGGGAATTTTATTGAATCCCTGGGAGAAATTAAGGAGTGGCGTTCTGCATTCACTTCTTTTTCACCCACGGGATCTCTCTCCTTCAGGGAATATATGCGAAGTTAGTTACATATATAATCACTGGTGTTAGCTAGAATAAAAGCCAAAAGCCAAGGTACAATGCGTCCTCGTGTTGAAAGGGCTATCTAATTATCTGATGGGCAGGTATCTTGTTATAATCATTAAGAGTTAGGTAGACTAATATATCCTAGTGTGACAGTGCAAGGGTGAACGAAGAATGAGCTAGTTTTTACCCAATGGACTGGCAACGATTTCTGTTTCCCGAATATAGTCGTCTGTTTGAAAGGTGAGTCTACTTCAGTTCTGAGTATACTTGAAGGATTAGTATATCTTTAGCTGAGTATATCTATAGCTTGTTCAGTCTTATCAGGAGTACATTTAAAGAGCAGTACACGTGAACCTGAAGTACATGTGTAATTGAGTCCATCTGAAGCACTGGAATATTTGGTGCTTGAGTATTCTGTATGTGAAGTCTGAACACAGTACATAAAAACACGGCACTAAAGTTTGTACGTGTAATGCATTGGTGGGAAGGCCCTCCACTTTGCCCGTTCCTGCAAAGTTCGGCTCCTCTCACTCGCATCCTTCCTTCCTCTCACCTACGTCCTCACCTTCTTTCACCTTCATCCTCCCCTCCTCTCACCTCCATCCTTCTCTCCTCTCCACAGTTTCTCTTCCCGTCCTTCCCTCCCTCCCTCACACCCTTCCCTCCCCCATTGTTTCCATGCTCTTACCCCATTATTTCCTCCTCTGATCAACACACTTCCTTCCTCTCAACCACTTACTCCACTCACCCCCATTATTCCCCTTCTCTCATCTCAGTATATTTCCCCTCTTAACGCATAATTCCACTCCCCTCACCCCACTACCCTCCTCCTCCACTCACCCCCGCACCCCTTATCTCTCCCATCCCCCATCCCACCTCTCCTACTCCCCCTCTTCCAGCATTTCCGGAGCCACAACGCAAGCAGACTAGGCAAGAAAGTTGAGTCCACTGGGAGAAGTTGTGGGGAAGGAGAGAGAGGACGTGCGTACTTGAGGCTGAGAAACAAGTAAGACAGGCTGCAGGCGGTACTCTTCCTCTTGGTTGCGGGTGTTGGAGTTAAATTAGATCCTTTTCCTCTTGAGTTGGTCCTCTTATAAGTTGTACCAAGAGTAAATTGAAGGAGAATTACCCCTGTCTGTCCTGGTGTGGGAAGTTTAAGGCGTTGCTACTTTCTTCTCTGTTTGTACCACTTCCTCTTCTCCTTCTTAAGTAAGTTAGGCCTCTTCCTCTTGAGTTGGTCCTCGTTAAGTTGCACCAGGAGCAAATTCAAGCAAGACCTAATCCTGTCATGTTGTGGGAAGTTTGAGGTGTAGCAGTTTTCTTCAAAGTTTGTACCTCTTCCTCTCCCTCTTAAGTTGCACCTGTTCCACTCGAGTTCCCCTCAAGTTCTGCCTTATCCTCTTACCTCTTCAAGTTATGCTTCTTCTGCTCAACTGAAATTCCCGGAAGACACTGGAGACGAACTTGTGGGTCAGAAGTAAGACAGGCTTCACGCGGTACTGCTATTTACTCTCTAGTTAGGTTCGCCATTTCGTCTTAAGTTGTACCAGGACTTAAATGGTACAAGGCCCTGTCTATCAAGTTGCAATAACCCCTTCCATCTGCAATGTCCGTCCTGTCAAGTTATACATCTGCTCAGTATATACGTATTTATATCGTGTTCCTCCTTGCATATTATTTTTCTCACCTCGTCCCGCTTCCTCTCACCTGAAATTCTTGGAAGGAAGTGAAGAGGTGTATTTGAGGGTGTGAAGTAGGTAAGTAGGTTAAGTTTCGTGGGGTATACTGCTCTTGTAATCTTAAGTTATATCAGGCCTTTCTTCATTACTTTCTTCCTTTTGTCATATCAGGTTTGAGATGGACCAAACGCATTCCCTTTCGCACAAATAAAACGTAAGAAAAAGATGTTGAAATCCCATAAGCAAAAATAGAGAAAGAAATGAAAGGATAGAGGAGAGGAGTGTTGGTGAGCCTGCTAGGACCACGAGTTAACAGCTCCATTCGTCTTCATATAACACTGAGGGAAACACCATGTACCGCCTTGGCCAGAGAGAGAGAGAGAGAGAGAGAGAGAGAGAGAGAGAGAGAGACCACTCCACAACACAATCCACCAAATTAGTTGTGTCAATCAAGCACTTTTTTTTTTTTTTTTCATGAACTGTGATATACTGGGTCGGCCCGAAAAACTTTAACTTTTAAATTATACGGTAATCAGAGTATCAGATTATATGATGGGGAGCCTTCACATGCTGACACACACACACACACACACACACACACACACACACACACACACACACACACACACACACACACACACACACACACACACACACACACACACACACACACACACACACACACACACACACACACGGATGGATAGATAGTTAGACAGATAGATAGGGCTAAGGTCTCCCAGGGGTAAAGGCCGAGGGAGGTGTTACATGGAGGGTATTTGTTCATTTTAGTTCAATCTTGCTATTTTCAGACGATTTTTTTCTGCCCAGAGGGATTTTTCGTGCTGGAAGGGTTTACATGGAGCCTTCGTTAACCCCCTCACTTCCAGACGTAATGCAAAAATCGTCTGGAGGCAGAAGAATAAAATAAATCGCCGAAGTGGAGGGGTTAAGGTTTCTCTCAATGGTAAAGGTCAGGGTGAAGTTACCTGGCTGGAGGAGGAGGAGTGATGTCACAGGGGGGATTTGGGTCAGAGGATTTGTGTCAGAGAGAGAGAGAGAGAGAGAGAGAGAGAGAGAGAGAGAGAGAGAGAGAGAGAGAGAGAGAGAGAGAGAGAGAGAGAGAGAGAGAGAGAGAGAGAGAGAGAGAGAGAGAGAGAGAGAGAGAGAGAGAGAATCTTTTTGTATGTGGATGTGTCTCTTTATCTTTGCGCAGCTGTTCATGATTCAGATGTAAAAAATTTCACGACTCCCACCCCTCTTTCTATCCATCTATCCATCTGTCCACTAGTCTGTCTATCTATCTGTCTGTATCTGTCTATCTATCTTCCTTATCTATGTATCCATCCATCGATCCATTAGTCCATTTATCTATCTGTATACATTATCATTATGCACCAGTCTCTTTTCCATGTCTATCTACCTATCTGTCTATCCGTCAGTCGGTTAGCATACTTACACATACCAATCTACCTACCTACCTACCTACTACCTTCCTACCCACCTACCTACCTATCTACTACCTACCTACCCACCAACCTACATACCTACCTACTTACCTACCTACCTACGGCTAATGAAGGCAAGAGGATTAACTGCGAATTGACCTGTGCGGATTTATTTATTAATCTGATTTTGATTACTCCCCTTGCACTCATCCTAATAGCAATATCTCACCTCTCTCTCTCTCTCTCTCTCTCTCTCTCTCTCTCTCTCTCTCTCTCTCACTTTTACACTTCTGTATCTCCCCCTCTCTCTCACCTTTTCACTCTCATTTTTGTGTTTATCCTTTACCTCCCCCTCTCTCACTTTCTCACTTCCTCTCTCTCACTTTTGTGTACACTCTCTGCGTCACTCTCCTTTGCTCTAATATCTGCTTCCTCGCTGCTTGCACGATAAGGATGATGGGTGTTTGGTAATGTTTGTCTCGTGTTTAACTCTTTGTGTTTGATAATGACGTTTTGATTAATGCAGAATTTATTTTACTTTACCTGTTTGCGGTGGTTTGATGTACTGATGCCCGTGTGTATGTGTGACTGTATGTATGTGTGTATGGATGGATGGATGAATGGATGTATGGATGAATGGATGGATGGATGCATGTAAGAGTGTTTTAATGTACATGTTTTTGTGAGGGGACCCAAGTTTTTGTTTATGGATAATGTGAGTGTGTGTGTGTGTGTGTGTGTGTGTGCGAGAGAGAGAGAGAGAGAGAGAGAGAGAGAGAGAGAGAGAGAGAGAGAGAGAGAGAGAGAGAGAGCGTTCATGTACACACATATCCCAGTAATTAATATGTCTGGCTTTAAAACGCTGGGAGAAGCCTTTGTTTTGGCATTGAACTAACACAGGGTGACGATAATGATGATGAATTGTGTGTGTGTGTGTGTGTGTGTGTGTGTGTGTGTGTGTGTGTGTGTGTGTGTGTGTGTGTGTGTGTGTGTGTTTAAAGCCTAACTTCCAACCCTTACGCTTTTGCACCCTTCTGTAAAATTAAACAGAGAGGGGGAACAGTCATCACAAACACTATAACATTTCCTTAGAGAGCAATTACCGATTGATTACACGCTGCTAATTAATCTAGAGAGAGAGAGAGAGAGAGAGAGAGAGAGAGAGAGAGAGAGAGAGAGAGAGAGAGAGAGAGAGCGATAAGTAAATTGGAAGAATCAGACTCGTCCCACTGACCGACAACAGAGAGGTGGATGAGGTGGCTCTCTGGGGGTGTGGTGGAGATCTGGCACTCGTACATGCCCTCGTCTCGCTTCTGAACGTAGTGGACGAGCAGCAGCCAGTCGTCCGATCCGGCGGTGTGGCGAGCAGAGAACCTTTCGTCCGAGGTGTAGGTGAAGCGACCGACCGTGAGCAGGTGTATGTCCCTATGACGAACCCATGATACCTGGGGAGAAAGAGACACGGGGGTGAGAGAGAGAGAGAGAGAGAGAGTCTAGAAATATGCAGGTGAACAGAGAAGTACGACCTTGTCTTCTGTGTGAGGCCCAGTTTAACACCTGGGAGAGGGGGCGGCAGGTGGGAGGGAGGGAAAAAGGAGAGAATAGGGAGAGAAGGGTGAGGAAAGGGAGGAGAGGGAGAGTAGGAAAGACAAGGAAAAAATGTGGAGGAAAAGGGAGAGAACATGTAGGAACAGGGAGAGGAAATGAAGGGACACACAGACACACACACACACACACACACACACACACACACACACACACACACACACACACACACACACACAGACGACACTCGGAAACTATTGCCGCGCTAATATAAAATGTGTGTGTGTGTGTGTGTGTGTGTGTGTGTGTGTGTGTGTGTGTGTGTGTGTGTGTGTGTGACTGGAAGATTAATATATAGACCTGTTTAGATGTGTATTAGGAGAGGTAAATAGTATGACTTATAAACAAACAGAAATAAAGATTGATATATGGATGGATGGATGGGTTTGTGGATGAATAGAAAGGTGGATAGACAGACATGATACAGACAGATTTAGACAGAGGTGGATCGAGAAGTTAACAGACGTCAAATAGATGGACATAGAAGTTAATAGACGACAAATACGTAGAGAAATAGACAGATATCGGACGAAAGACTGTAAAGCGTAACAATACCAACGCCATAAATGCAACTGCAGTAGATCAATGAGAGAGAGAGAGAGAGAGAGAGAGAGAGAGAGAGAGAGAGAGAGAGAGAGAGAGAGAGAGAGAGAGAGAGAGAGAGAGAGAATGACCTAATTAGAGCTATATCTCCTTTCATTTTCTTCCCCTTCCAGCTCATTACCCCTGGATAGTGTTTTATTTTTCATTCTCCTTTCACCTTTTTTACCTTCTTTTATTTATCCCCTCGTTCCTTTTTCCATTTGAGAGAGAGAGAGAGAGAGAGAGAGAGAGAGAGAGAGAGAGAGAGAGAGAGAGAGAGAGGGGGAGGGGCTTTGAAGGTCATACTTGGGGCCTTGTCACAATATTTCAATCAGAAAGACGTTTTTGGAGGTGGTGTGGGAGGAATCGAGAAGAAGGGAGGGAGAAAGGGAGGGAGAGAGGGGAGGAGGGTGGGGGGTGGACAGGGAAGGAGGGAGTGCATGCGAGGGAAGAAGAGAGAGAGAAAGAAAAGGGAGAGAGTTGGGTCTGTAGGGAGAGAAGGGAGGAAAGGAGAGAGGGAAGGAGGGTGGAGGGGGGACAGAGAAAGAGGGAGTGGATGCGAGGGAAGGAGGGAGGGAGGGAGAGAGAGAGAGAGAGAGAGAGAGAGAGAGAGAGAGAGACAGACAGACAGGCAGACAGACAGAGACAGAGAGAGAGAGAAGGGAGAGAGGGGGTGTATGGTGGGAGGAAAGGGTTAGAGGCTGAGAGAGAGAGAGAGAGAGAGAGAGAGAGAGAGAGAGAGAGAGAGAGAGAGAGAGAGAGAGAGAGAGCATTATATGACAAAAAAAATGAGAAAATAAGATGAGACGGAGAGAATGAGTGAGAGGAAGAGGTAAGAGGAGGAGAGAGAACAAGAAGGCAGGAGGTGGGGACAGTGGGAGGTGAGTGTACCTCTGTTTTTTTCACGGAGAGAGAGAGAGAGAGAGAGAGAGAGAGAGAGAGAGAGAGAGAGAGAGAGAGAGAGAGACAGACAGACAGACAGACAGACACAGACAGAGAGAAAGACAGAGAGAGAGAGCAGGCGGTGAGTGGTGTGTGAGGTGTGACAAATGGGAGTCATAACTACTGACTCTGTGTGCGTGGAGAGAGAGAGAGAGAGAGAGAGAGAGAGAGAGAGAGAGAGAGAGAGAGAGAGAGAGAGAGAGAGAGAGAGAGAGGGGGGAGGGAGACACCAGTAGAAGAAAGGGCTGGATAGGGCTGAAAAAGGCAAAGAAAAAGCTATATTGCGCTTAAAAAGGCGCTAAAAAAATCTAGGGAAATGCCATGGAAGTAGAAAATGAGAAGAAAAGTGCTTGGATATGCAGGTAAATGAGCTGGAGAATGGTGGTAATGACAGAGAAATGCTAAAAAAAAAAAAAAAGTCAGGAATGAGAAGAAAAAATCCTCAAATGGGCAAAGAAAATAGGTTAAGAGGGCTGAGAAGGGCAGGGGAAGGCTGAAAAAGTAACAAAAAAAAAAGGAAAAATAAAATCCTTGAGTGGGCATGGGAAATATGAGAAAGGATTGGAAATGGATGATAGGAGAAAGGAATGAAAGGTGTGGAGTAAAAGGAAGGAAAGGTGTGTGGTGAAAGGAATGAAAGGTGTGGAGTGAGAGGAAGGACAGGTGTGGAGTGAAAGGAAGGAAAGGTGTGGGGTGAAAGGAAGGAAAGGTGTGGAGTGAGAGGAAGGACAGGTGTGGAGTGAAACGTAGGAAAGGTGTGGAATGAAACGTAGGAAAGATGTGGAGTGAGCTGGGTGTTAGTTAGGAAGTGGAGGAACTGAGTTAGGATATGGAAGATGGTGGAAGGAGGTGGAAGGGATGGGAAATGTCCAGGGAAAGTATCTAAACTGCAGGAAAAGGCAAGACTAGACATGGAAAATACTACAATGTCCCTCCATACTTTTTTCTTTATACTTCTTCTATTCTCCCTTTTTTCTCCCATCCCTCTCGCATTCTTCCCCCGTCCCTCTCCCATTCCTCTCCCACTCTGTCCCTGTTTTCTCTTGTATTTCTCTCTCTAGCCTTCAGTTCCTTTCCCAGCTTCCTATTCCTCTCATAACCCCATTTTTCCTGTCCCACCCACATCCTCTTCTTTCCTTCCTCTACTATCCTTGTACGTCGCTCCTATTGCTCTGTTCCGTCCCTAACTCTCTATTCCTAACATTCTCTTCTTTTTCTATCCATGTATTTCTAGTACTCTGTTCGTCTCCTAACTTTCCATCCCTGTTCAGACTGCAACTTCCCCACAGTCCCTTTTCCCTCTCGCGGCCATCATGGTTCTTAGTCCCTTTCTAATTACCAACTTCAAGGCCCACTCTGCTCCCCCTGCCTGCCCGTCACTTCATGACAATCATCATAGCCCCCTCCGAGCCCTCATAGCCCTTGCCCAGCCCTCACAGCCCTCTTCCAGCCTTTTCTCAGCCCTCAACGTTGCCAGTCCCTCTCTAATTCCTGCCCTCTCAACTCACCCTCCCTCCTCCACCGTGTCCTCCACTTCATCACAACCCTCATAGCCAATAAATCCTGCTTGAATTCTAGCCTCGGTACTGACTTCACTCTGCTCATTTCAGCCGTTTTCTGCCCCCCCTTTCAGGTCTTTTCTGCCCCTCCCTTTCAGGTCTTTTCTGCCCCCCCCCCCTTTCAGGTCTTTTCTGCCCCTCCCTTTCAGGTCTTTTCTGCCCCCCCTTTCAGCTCTTTTCTGCCCCCCTTTCAGCTCTTTTCTACCCTCCCTTCAACTCTTTTCTAGGTCCTCTTTCAACTCTTTTCTACTCCCCTTTCAACCCTTTCCCAGCCCTTTTCCAACCCTTTTTTTTTTTAGACCTATCCCAGCCCACACACACAGCTCTCATTCATTTCCGCTTGCAGCAGTCCTTTGTCCTTCTTAAGCCCTATTTTTTTTTTTTATTAGTTTTCCTATTTTTGGCCATTCCAGTTCTCATTTTCTCCTTCACTGTCCTTTTGCATTCCTAGAACACCCTCCTTCCATCTCTCATACAGCCTTTCCCAGCCCTCCCACAGCCCTCATTCCTTTCCCACCCCTCCCACAGCCCTCATTCCTTTCCCAGACCTTCCCCAGCCCTCATTCCTTTCCCAGCCCTTCCCCAGCCCTCACACCTCTCTCACAGCCCGTCCAGTAGCCCTCATTCCATTCCCAACCCTCCCACAGCCCTCACACCTCTCTCACAGCCCGTCCAGCAGCCCTCATTCCTTTCCCAGCCCTTCCCCAGCCCTCACACCTCTCTCACAGCCCGTCCAGCAGCCCTCCTTCCTTTTCCCAGCCCACATTCCTTCCCCAGCCCTCACACCTCTCTCACAGCCCGTCCAGCAGCCCTCATTCCTTTCTCAGCCCTTCCCCAGCCCTCACACCTCTCTCACAGCCCGTCCAGCAGCCCACAGCCCTCTTCCAGCCCTCAGCCCTCCCTGGCCCGGATATTAAGTCAAGCCCTCTCACACGACCACCCTCGGTAAACACAGCCTGCATGAAATTCCTCTCTCTCACTCTCTCTCTCTCTCTCTCACGAATCCGACGGTAAACAAAGGCTGCCTGACCTTCTCACTTGGCACTCTCTCACTCCTCGCTCACTTTTCTCTCTCACTAATGCACTCTCGCCCACTCACGTGCCCTGGCCACTCTCACCCTTACTTTCTCACTCACTCACTCGCTCCATTAACTCCCACTCACTCAGCTTTTTACTAACAGTTAGCACACACTCGCTGTCATGAATTTATTCACTTTCACACATCACTCTTCTCTCTCTCTCTCTCTCTCTCTCACACACACACACACACACACACACACACACACACACACACTATCCTTCCCGCAATCCCTTCCCCGCCACACTTCAAATTCTTTCCATACATACCACTCTCTCACCTTTCATTCTCTCTCTCTCTCTCTCTCTCTCTCTCTCCACCCTTCACTCTTTTTGCCTTCTATCTTCCTACCTACCTCTCCACCCTTTCTCCTTCCCTTCACCCTTCACCCTGTCTCTGTTCCTGTCTCTCCTCCTTTCTCCGTTTCCTCCCCCTCTCTTTCCTCCACTCCCTCCCTTCTCCTATTCTCCCTGCCTGCCTGTCTCCCTGCCTGTCTCTCCACATTCTTTCTCCCACCTTTTTTTCTTCCTTCACTCGTCACCTTTTCTCACTTTTCTCTGTCTCTCCACCTGTCTGTCTGTCTGTCTGTTTTTCTGCATGTCTGTACCATTTCTCCTTCTCCTTCACCCATCCTCTCTCTCTCTCTCTCTCTCTCTCTCTCTCTCATCTCCCTGTTTGCTTCTTCTCCCTCTTTCCTCTCTTTCTCCCTCCCATCCACTATCCACCATCTCTCATCTCTTACCCCCGTCACCCTTTACCCATCCTCCCTCCCTCCTATCTCCCTCCTTTCTTCTTTTCTCCCTCTTTCCTCCCTTTCTCTATATTTACTTCCTTTCTCCCTCTCTCCTCCCTTTTTTCCTTTCCTCCCTTTTTCTCTTTTTCCTCCCTTTCTCAATAGTTACTGTCTTTCTCCCTTTTTTCTTCCCATTCTCCCCTCTTTCCTCCCTTTCTCCCTTTTTCCCTCTCCTTCCTTTCTCCTCCTTTTCTCAGTTCTCTCTCTTTCCTCTATTTCTCCCTCTTTCCTCCCTTTCTCCCTCTTTCCTCTCCTTCTCCCTTTTTCCTCTCTTTCTCCCTCTTTTTTTCCGTTCTCCATATTTACTTCCTTTCTCCATCTCCTCTCCCTTTCTCCCTTTTTCCTCAATTCTCCCTCTTTTCTCCCTTTCTCCCTCTTTCCTCCCTTTCTCCCTCTTTCCTCAGTTCTCCCTCTTTTCTCCCTTTCTCCCTCTTTCCTCCCTCTTTCCTCCCTTTCTCCCTCTTTCCTCAGTTCTCCCTCTGTCCTCCCTTTCTCCCTCTTTCCTCAGTTCTCCCTCTGTCCTCCCTTTCTCCCTCTTTCCTCCCTTTCTCCCTGCGCCTCCCCACCGACTGTTGACGCTGTGTATTAAAGCCGCTATTGTCAGTGAATATTACATGAGTCGCGCCCTGCCATCCTCCCTTCTGATGAGCGGCAGCCAGGGAGGGAGGGAGAGAGTAGGGAGGGAGGGAGGGGGGAAAGGAAAGAGAGAGGGAGGGAGGGAGGGAGGGGGGAAGGGTGAGAGAGAGGGAGGGAGGGAGGGGGGAAGGGAGAGAGAGAGGGAGGGAGGGAGGGGGGAAGGGTGAGAGAGAGGGAGGGAAGGAGGGGGGAAGGGTGAGAGAGAGGGAGGGAGGGAGGAAGGAAGGAAGGGAGGGAAGAAGTAAGAAAGTGGAGAAGACTGGGAATAGCTTAGGCGTGAGAATTGTTCCGGGGAGAAAATAATTCTGCCGTGAGAATAGTTCCGCCGTGAGGATAGTTCCGGAGTGAGAGAAGTAAGGAGACAAGGAGGTAGGGAGGAAAAGGGAGAGGGAGGTAGGGAATAGGGAAAGAGTAGGGAGGAAGGGAGGTGGGGGGCAGGGAAGTAGGGAAGAAAATATCGAGGTAGGGAGGTAGGGAGAAAATGGTATGGAGGCAGGAAGGGGGCAGGGAGGTAGGGAGAAAATGGTATGGAGGCAGGAAGGGGGCAGGGAGGTAGGGAGAAAATGGTATGGAGGCAGGAAGGGGGCAGGGAGGTAGGGAGAAAATGGTAGGAAGGGAGGGAGGGAGGCAAAGAGAATGAAGGGAGAAAGGCAAGTGGAGGAGGCATGAATGTAGGGAGGCAGGGAAAAAGTAGGGATTAAGGGAGGTAGAAAGATAGGGAGAAAATAGGAAGGTAAAGCGAAAGGTAGGAGGTAGAGAGGTAGAGAGAGAGAGAGAGAGAGAGAGAGAGAGAGAGAGAGAGAGAGAGAGCAGGGGGGAGAGAAAGAAAAAGAATGTGGTCTGAGGAAATTCAGTGTGAATATTATGTGTGTGTGTGTGTGTGTGTGTGTGTGTGAGAGAGAGAGAGAGAGAGAGAGAGAGAGAGAGAGAGAGAGAGAGAGAGAGAGGTGGTAAAGAGTAGATAGATTGATTCTCTCTCTCTCTCTCTCTCTCTCTCATACACACAATACGAGACTCGATTGCAAATACGTCGTGATAGCGGTGACCCTGTTCATATTTCGCCGCCCGTGTTCTGTATTTGAGAGAGAGAGAGAGAGAGAGAGAGAGAGAGAGAGAGAGAGAGAGAGAATAACGCGAAACATATGCCAGTAACCTTAGAAGTCCCCCTGAAATCATTCTCTCTCTCTCTCTCTCTCTCTCTCTCGTGGACTTTCCCATCTCTCACCACGGACACACCTAGACTCGTACATCTCCAGCATGGGTCAGGATTTTTTGTACCCATCACTCTCTCGCCTAAGGGAAGATCCGCTCGCACAGTACATTACCTGGGAGTTGATACCAAACATTAGGTCAGGTGTATATGCGTTTGTTTTGTTACATTACGTGTGTTAAACCTTGGTATGTTTTTTTTTATTGCGTTTTAACCCCTTCATGCTCGGGAGAACTTTATTGCTTTATTGATGCTGACACCAGGACGATTTTATTCATCAGAGAGTGGGTCATAGGAGCCAGAAGGTGTTAAAAGAGATACAAGTGGAAGCAAGAGTTCTGTCATTTCTCCTCTCTGTCTCTGTCTCTGTCTCTGTCTCTCTCTCTCTCTCTCTCCTTTTACTTAAAATAATCAGTGTTAATTACAATACATTTATTTCTTTTTTGACCTCTAATCTATTTTTTTGTTACTCTTCACCCTCAACATTCAAATCATTATCGTCTGCATAATACAATTTTTCTTTTTAATCATTATATTTCACAACCCCTCCCATCCCCCCCCTCAGCCCCTGTGTCATTACATGTAATTCCGATATGTTATTGCATGCGAAAATTAAAATGCATTTGGATTTTTATTCCAACTTCTGAATAATATTTTTGGAACGAATGTCTCACTCATATTATGCATATTTCTTTTTACAACAGGGATTCGTAATTTTTCAAAACGTATTACGTTTTCTGAGAATTTCAAAACACTTCATTATTCAAATTAAAGTCACGTTTCATTCCTAATATGACGAATATAGTTTCTTATTTTTCTCTTTTAAAATATATTTTTGTTTTTTACAAATAAAAAGAAATATTTTGTAGGTGTATAATTTTCCAAGTATATATGTATGATTTTCCACTCCATGTTTTATCGACATCTCTTTCTTTGTCATTACTTTATTATTTTCTCTCTTTGTTTTATAATTACAATATATTATCTTGTATATACCTGAATTAATTTTTGTAATTTTACAGTTGGGGTTGCATGACTCACTCTAAATCGAAAATAATTGCGTAGTATCATCTGCAATAGAGTACTGAGAGTGGCCCTGACCATGGAAGGGTTAATGGTACCTCAGTCAACACACACAGACATCTGTACATTTTTTCTTTTAATGCAAGGAAGAAGGAACCAAAGACCAGAAGCCAGTAAGATTGTTCCCTACAAGAAAAAACAAGAACACGATAACAGGGAGCCAGATTGAAGATCTGTTCATTTGTGTTGGCTGAATTAAAGCGTCTGAAATTAAATAGAACAGGAGCCAACACTTGACCGAATTACAGCCGTTTCTGAACCGCGCTTCGCTCTGGACACAGTGCTTTGCGGTGTCCATATTCCTTGTGTGATTTTCCTTCGTTTTCATTTTTTTCCAGTTTTCGTAAAACTTCACTTCGCCTATCGGTATCATCTCTAACATCGCCTCAGTATTCCAGCCAGCATCAGTATCGCATTTTACTCATTATATCTCTCCACAATGTTGGATATCAATTTTTGCAACGACAGAACACTTTAAAATTCGTTCACATTTTTATTAGCGTTATCTGTTTCAATTTTTTTGTTTTGTTTTACTCCATTTCACGTCATTTCCAGGAATACCGTTTGTTTACACGTCGCTTTTTGCAGTGTCACTTTGTATCATGTCTTTCTTTTTTTGCGTCATTTGAATTTCCGTGGATTTCTCTCTCTCTCTCTCTCACACACACACACACACACACACACACACACACACACACACACACACACACACACACACACACACACACACACACACACACACACACACACACACACACACACACACACAGAGCAACATTTCTCTTTTTTTTGCAACATCACTCGTTTCCATTCAGCGGGCTTTCCCAAAATGTCGACTCCCTTCACCCCGTTGACATTTGGCTCTTTGCACTATCACGATAAAACAGTGCAATTACTGTAACTGCCGCCTTTTGCAATGTCATGTAACTGTATCCCGCTATCACGTTGATTGATTGATTGATTGGTTGATTGATGTTATTTATGGACTGTCTTTATTTTTCCACTGTCAGTATATGGTTCAGTAATTTACCTCGCTGGCACGTTGAGTTTTTTTCCTTCTGTTTATTTCTTTTATTTATTTCACTCGGTATACAATCATTTCCTTTCATGTTTACCATATAATTTCATTTTTTATTTTACTTCTCTTTTCGCTTTGCTTTTTTTTTTTTTAATGTTTTTTGCTGGATTTTATATATATCATTTCATTTCATCTCACCTACACGTTCCTTTTCATATCATCATTTTATTTTTATCTCGCATGTATGTTCCTCGCAATGATCATTTTACTTCCCTTCGTTCACATGTCGTTCTTCTCAGCCTTCACCTGTCGCTTTTCTCAATTTGTTGAGGGATGACAGTTCATTTTTTGGGGTGAAAATGAAATTATGCGTCAATATACATGAAACTTTACTGGATAATAGCTATGATACCTACTTAAGCGTGTAGAAAGTTTCATGACGATACATGAAGCAAAGAAAAAAATATTTAGTGAAATCTTAATATATTTAACCAAACTTTCACTGACTACTGCTCCTAAGTGAGTAAACATATAATCATTTTAAATATATCAGTGATTAAATTAATCATTTACAAATAAAGCTCAGGGATTAGTTTTGCCAAATATAGCCATTATCCAGTAAAATTTCATGTAAATTGATGCATACCAAAAAAATGAACTCTCTCCCCTTGGTGCAAGAGAGGGATGCCTTCACGTGGTTGCATTCCTGTTATAAAACCTCATTATCTCTCTATTATCTCACCCTATATATACTCTCACTGTTATCTCGCAGCCTCTACCTTATCTCCCAGTCTCTCCCTTATCTCCCAGTATCTCCAGCGTTGCCATGGAGAGACAGCGTTGAGATATATCGTTGTTTTCATCTGTTATTCGATCTTTCCTTCTCAGACTCATATGATTTTACTTAATTAGGTTGTTTTTTATCTGCTTGTGTCTTAACCCTACCCTTCCCCTTGCCCATCTCTCTCTCTCTGTAAAACTCTATGTATCTATGCTCCTCCCTGTCTGTTTACTTTTCCATCCATCCAATTTTCCATCTATCCATCCCACGTATCCACCTATCTCCAAATCTCTCTCTCCATCTCTCCCCCCTCCCCAGCGTTGCCATGGAGACACAACAACGCTGAGATATGTCGTTATTTTCACCGTGTTTTCGGCCGTTGCTTACCTGGCGCCGATTTCTTAACCTAATTATCCCAGATCTTACCTTCGTGTCAAGAAAATCGTTATTGCTCTATTAATTTCCGTTATTGCTTCGTTATTTTTTGCACTGTAATTGTGTCTTGCTTTGTTTTGTTATTTGTCTTTGCGTTAATGATTATGTACGTTTTTATTATTGTTTTTCTCTGTCTACCTATCTGTCTGTCTGTCTGTCTATCTATCTATCTATCTATCTATGTATATGCATCTGTATGGGTGTCTGTCTATAAATTAATATCTCTTCGTTCTCATCCATCTTTCTATTCTTTGTCTATATATATGTCTGTCTATCTGCATCCATCTATTTAGAGTCTGTATACCTATGTCTAAGTTTCTCTCTCTCTCTCTCTCTCTCTCTCTCAACACGCCTCCACTCCAGCGTAATGTTAAAGGTGGTGCGAGTGTCAAAGCATCCTCTCTCTCTCTCTCACTTTCTCTCGCTCACTTTCACACATTCTCTGCTGTCAAAAAATACTTATATTCAATTACTAGTTCTAATGGCAGTGCTGTATCTCTCGCCGGAACAGCAGCTGAAATTCTCTCTTTATTTTCTCACTTTCTCTTGCCTTTCTCTATTCTCTGGCACACTTTATCGGCCCTTCAGAATTTCTCTCTCTCTCTCTCTCTCTCTCTCTCTCTCTCTCTCTCTCTCTCTCTCTCTCTTTCTCTGGAAATGCTGCTTGTTAGCCTACCAAACGTCTGAACATTATATCATTGAAAATACTGTATAGATATTGCAAATTTCTTTTTATCATGTAGTCTGTATATTTTTCGTGATATGTATGTAGATAGATAGAGCGATTGATAGATAGGTAGGTAGGAAGGTAGAAAGAGAGAGAGAGAGAGAGAGAGAGAGAGAGAGAGAGAGAGAGAGACCAAATGTATCACAAAAGAGTACAGAAAAACTCCAACAGATGGCAGCGCGTCCAACTTGACTAATGCTGGATCGTTCGGTGAGCGAAGACCCAGGCAAAAAAGAATGACGTTTTATCCGCTCCGTATATATCAGAATCTAAATTACGCGAGAATATGTTTGGACAAGGTTAGGCTGTACCAGAATATATTAGATTATTGTATATGTTCCTGAATAAATTTAGTTTTTGCTGAGGAAGGAAGGGCGAGTCATTAATCACCGAAAGATCCATTATCGTGTTTACAAGTGACGGGAGCGGCAAGGCGGGAGATGACGACCATAGATTTTATGTCGAGTTTTTGTTTTTCACGTGATTGGCGCTGGGAATAGTGAATGATGTATAGTGCCAGGTGAAAGGTGAATAATCTGTGCAAGTCTTGGCCGGAATTCAAAAACAGCGATGTGTTTTGGCGACATATTACCGCGTTCCGGAATATCCATCACCTCGGCGTGGACGGAGGGCGAAAGCGTGGCGAAATATATCCCTGGGCGTCCTCTCTCTCTCTCTCTCTCTCTCTCTCTGTAATACTTTGGATAAATGGTGAAAAAATAATGTAAGCTGATTTCAATATTTCTTATCTTAAAACGGAATTACTGATGCGAGTTTCATCTCATTAACACAAATATTAAACCAACATAAAAACTGGTGATTGTTTTCGTCAACATTAATCCGTAGAGATATGTGAATAGATAGACACAAGATAGATGGAGATGGGTATAGATAGATGGACAGATAGATATGAGAGAGAGAGAGAGAGAGAGAGAGAGAGAGAGAGAGAGAGAGAGAGAATAAACGATGGAAAAATTGAGAGAGCTTTGGAGATGAGGGCGAGATAAGAGGATTTGTTAAGCCCTAATCCTGCTAATCCCTCCCACTAATCCTGACTTTAACCCTGAAGTCCTCCCTAGCCTCTCTCTCTCTCTCTCTCTCTCTCTCTCTCTCTCGTACTTCACTTTTATGTCACACCAGAATGCCTAAATATTCCCTTTACTGAGAGAGAGAGAGAGAGAGAGAGAGAGAGAGAGAGAGAGAGAGAGAGAGAGAATTAACAATCGAGAGAGCAATGAATAATCGAGAAAGAGAAAAAATGAACAGTCAAGAGTGTAAGACAGAGTAAGAGAGGGACAATGAACGATCGAGAGAAAGTGAGAAAGTGAGCAAAAAAAAAGCGAGATTATCCCACCCAACTTTATACCGGTGCTGGGCGGGCGAGATTAGAGAATTTGCTTGCGTTCGGTCATTACCTACCTCAATCTTTTATTTTTTTTTCCTGTCTTTTTTCCAGCCCCCCTTTTTTTTTCCTCTCCTGCATCGTCGTCGTCGTTGGCTCGTTAAGCAGTGTGATAGCGCTCGTTTAGTTCCTGGTAATTACTCGTTTATCACAGCTATTTTTTCTGGCTTTTTTTTTTCTTTCTTGCATATTGGGTCGTACGTGTGTTGTGTAGTTATATATACTTTTTCTCTTTTTTTATTACTTTTTTTTTATTTTCTGCTCCGACGTGTGGAATATTAGGTCGTGCCAGGAATCGTAAACGTTTTGGATATTTATCTGTAGTTTTTTTTTTTCGTGTTTTTTTGTGTTTGTTTTTATGGTGTGTTGTCAGCTTCGTTTTTTTTTTGGGGGGGTCAAGTTTTTGGTGTTTTTAGGGATGTTTTTCTATTACACCATATCGAGTTTTAGGGACATGGTGGTTTTTGAGAGAGAGAGAGAGAGAGAGAGAGAGAGAGAGAGAATTAGATGTTTTTTTACTGCCCTGGATTATGACTTAAAGGTGTTAGAGTTATTTGACAGCGATTTTTTTTTCTAGTTTCGGCGCTGCTAGAGATAACCTGTTATCCACAACATCGCTGCACTCGTGGGTTATATTCAGAAATTATTTTGACCCTTTGGCGCTTGGGGAATTACCAGCCCGTCATGCATTAAATAATCCTCAATAAAAATAATTCAGCGTTGCCAAATTATCAGAGTAAATTTGTCGACAATGCCTAATCTATTTTTGTATTGATTCCTGCTACCTCTAGACGATTTCTTTACGATGAGGGAAAGCCTGTCGCGGTCAAGGGGTTAGAGATTATCGCCGTCTACCCTCCAGTGCTTGTGGGTATATTATTTTTGCTCATTTTCGCCCTGGTCAGACGATTTTATTCAGCACCTCAGCGCCTTCTCGATGTGAACGGGTGACAAGAAATGAATCGCCATTATTTCCATAGTGTTATTTACTCTGTCATTGCTCTCGCCAGACGATTTCATTCAGCTTACAAAAGATATTTTGTAGTGAGAGATTTAAAAAGTTATTTCAGTCTACTTAAGGACGGTGATTGTTTTTTCTTTTTTTTTTTTTTAGCGACAGCACGTCTAAATGCGGCCCTGTCCGTCTGTCGTTCACTAGCACTCTTCGGACGCGAGATACTTCCGCCACACCACACCACACCACACCACACCACGCCACACCACACCACGCCACACCACACCACACCACATCAAGGGCATTAACCAAAGTGTCCTGATGCTTTGGCATGTACAACTTTTTATTACCCTTTATTGTTCTTGCCACCGACTGATGATTTTACTTAGCACAGGAATGACGTCTAGTAACGAAGCCTCTCCTAAGCTAAAAAAAAAATAAAAAAGGAAGAAGGAAAAAAACACTGAAAAAGGCTTAGTGAAAATTACTTCTAGCCCTTTCGCTCTGAAAAGTCTCTCCCAACCAGAACAGAATCATGTGACGCTACTCATAAAGTGACACTCAAAAATCTCTGAGGAGTTACCCATAAAGCCAAATAGAAAAAGAGACATCCTGTGAGTGACGGGGTTAATCTCTGGGGGGAGTCTGGCAATATTTCCCAGCTTCTCTGTTTACTCCCCCAAATTATGCATTCTTCAGTAAGCTGTTTATCTCTACCCCCCCTCCACCCCCTCCCTCTCCTCTTTCCCCTCCACCCCTTTCCCCCCCTCCACCCCCTCCCCCTCTTTCCCCTCCACCCCTTTCCCCCCCTCCACCCCCTTCCCCCCTTCACCCCTCCACCCAAGGCTGAGGTGGGGCATAACTTTAACGGGAAAGCAGCTTGATATTTCAGGGGCAAATTTTCAAGATTGGCTGAAAATGATGGCGTTTGAGTTTGCCATTGTTAAAGGCTGGTGGGGGTGGGTTGGGGGATAGGGGGTTGAGGTAGGGGGGCTGGGGGAGAGGGAGAGAGGTAGGGGGGTTAGGAGGGGAGGAGACTGTGTTAGCGGAGGTTGAGATGGTTCTAGGAGCGAGAGATGAAGATGGGAGTTAGGAAGGGTGTGGGGTTGTGTTAAGAGTTGAGATAGAGAGGGGGTGGTTAAGAAAGATGCGAGGGTGGGGTGTGTGGGGGTGGGGTGGGGGAGAAAGATGGATGAGAGAGAAGGGTTGGGAAGGGTGTGGGGTTAGGAAGGATGTGCTGTTGGAGGGTGTGGGAGTGAGAGACAGGAAAGAGAAGGGGTTGGGATGTGGGGTTGCATTTGGTGGGTACGACGTGAAGGGAGAGGGAATTGAGAAGGTTGTGGGGTTGTGAGAGTGAGACGTGGAGGAGGAGGGGATGTTGGAGGTGTGTGGGTTAAGAGGTTGGAGAGGTAGAGGGAGATTTTTTCTTTTTTTTAAATAGAAAGGTGTGGGGTTGGAGGGGCTTGTCTGAGTTGGGTTGAAGAGGAAGAAGTGATCGAGAGTGAGAGATGGAGAGAGACAGAGGAACATGATATGGTGTTGGAAGAGACTGCTGACATAAGAGGTTCCTGGAGAAGAGAAGAGGTGAGTAGGGAAGGATAGAGAAGAGGAAAGAAGAGAAGAGAATCGAAGGGAAGGGAAGCAAAGGGAGAAGGAATGGGATGGGAGAGGAAGAGATGAGATGAGATAAGAGTGAGAGGAGAAGAGAAGAGTGGAGATGAGAGGAGTGGAGAGGATGAAGTACTGGGTGGATCTGAAGAGGGTGGAATACTTGGGAGGGGGGAGGGGGTTGAGTGGAGGGGAGGCATGGCATTTTACTGTGTTGAATCTTAATATTGCACACTGTGTCCTGCGATATTATCTTATTCACTTGTTTATTTGGCATTAACTTTAACGCCACGTCGTAAACACAGACTCAAGTAAATTGCGAAAAGGCTAGCTCACTAAATCCAGTCGTTTAGGCGGAGACTCTTGATTCATAATTTTATTTACATATTACCTACACCAGCGAAGTTGGAGGAGGTTATTGTATTCATCAATGTTTTGTCTGTCTGTTTGTCCAGACAATATCTTCAATAGTTCTCAGTGAATTTCAATGAAATTTGGTGGAAGGATGGGCCATGGGCCAAGAAAGAGGTGATTAAAGTTTGGGGCGGATCCGGATCGTATGTATTCCACACAATATCTCCAAGAAACCGGAACCGGATCCCTTTTTTAATGGCAGTGGTACTGGAGGAAGTTTGTGCTCTCTGAATGCTTTATAGTTTAATCATGTGCTCTCTCTCTCTCTCTCTCTCTCTCGGCTAATGTGAAAGTTAACACCCAGGACGATAAAAAAATATACATATCAACTGGCATGTGTGAATCTCAGGCTAATTCATTTTTCCCAACATCAACTTTGTCTAGGGAGCGATAACAACCGGGTGCAGTATTTATAAATCATTTTGAGTTTAAGGCCAGCATTCTAGATGGGATGGCAGGCTTCGAAACACCTCTTCCTTAGCGATTTATTTTGCATAGTACACCCTCACATTATCCTGTATGCAGAGAGAGAGAGAGAGAGAGAGAGACCGAACGATTCAGATCATGACTGCTAAGTAAAAAATAAAACACAAAAATGCATATCTTAGGTCAAAGTTTAATTAAATATTGGGCTCCTTTGCATAATCCCACACTCACTGGGACCAGGGTGAAAAAGGGGTCACGCTCCGCAGTCTTAGTGAGTCTTTCGCGCTTGATTTGATAAGATTTAAGCTCTCCTCTTCGGTTCTTGCTATCTTTGTGGCGTTTTCATTGGGCTTAGGGGAGAGAGAGAGTGAAATGAAGGACTTAGAGACAGACATCTTTATTTTTCTTTCTATTTCCAGACGATTTTACTCAGCCGTGTTGGACATACTGTTTTATTCCACATTGCTTGATCTGTTTTTTTTCTTCAGGTGAGTAGATGTGGCTTGTCTGACACCATTACTTAGCTGACCTTGCTTGATCAGGTTGTTTGTGTTGTTTGGAGGCTTGTTTGTTCTGTACTCTGACCCGCTGTTCAGTCTGCATTGCTTGATTGGGTTGTTTGCGATTGTTTGACGGTGCTGCTTGTCCTGTAGGCATTTTGGAGTGTTTTGATATACCCGTGTTTGACCCTCTCTTTGCTCCACGTTGCTTGATCTGGTTGCTTACACGTAGTGCCTTGTTTGGGGAGTTGTTTGGCTTGTTTACACGTTATCAGTGCGTTGTTTGGGGAGTAGTTTGGTTTGTTTAC
>NC_137042.1:12317864-12322864 GCF_032717465.1 Coenobita brevimanus
ATTCTAGTTTGCATTTTGATTTGATTCTGGTGTTTGGCTGCTCCCTGTATTGCTGGTCGATCTGTCACTCTACTCCACACTACATCACTCTACACTCTGGTGGTGGTGGTGGTTTTGGTTTGGGTGTGGTGGTGGTGGTGTGTGTGCAATTGGTTGTGGTGGTGGTTGGTGTGGGTGCATTTGATTGTGGTATGGATGGGTGTTGTGCGTGTGGTGTGGGTTTGTTGTGTGGGTGTGAGTATGGTGTGATGTGAGTGGGTGTGACTGGTGTGGATGGGTATGGGTGTGGAATGGGGGTGTGGGTGGTGATGGTGGTCGGGTTGTGCTTTTGGTGGGTGTGGGTGGTTGCAAAATCTGTATTGGTGTTTGCAGAATGTGGTACTGTGGAGACTGACGTAGTGGTTAGTGTGGATGGCTGTGGCGGTGTGGGTGGGTGATCGTTGTTGTGATGTGGATGGTTGTCGTGTAGTTGCAGTGATGTGGCGGGTGTGGATATCTGTAGTTTTGGTAGTTACGTATGTAGTTACGAGGACTGGCCGACTAACTCGTATATATCACCACACACAACGGCACTGCTTTCCATTTTGGGTGTGGGTGTAGGTGAGTTCTGGTGCATTTGACGTGGTTGTGTGCTGGTGTAAGGGTAGTTGTGAAGTGTGTGTGTGTGTGTGTGTGTGTGTGTGTGTGTGTGTGTGTGTGTGTGTGTGTGTTTAACTATGTGGATATGTGGTGGGCGTTGATGTGGATGGTAGTGTTGTGGGTGTTGGTGTGGGTGTGTGTTGATGTATGTGTTGTTGTGGGTGTGCTGGTGTGGGTATGGGTTGGTGTGAGTATGTGTTGGTGTGGGTATGTGTTGGTGTGGGTGGGTGTTCGTGTGAGCAAGTGTAGGTGTGGGTGTATGTGGGTGGGTGGTGGGTGGGGGATAGTGTTGTGGGTGGCCGGCTATCGACCTTTTCCTCTATTGCCGACCAGGCCATTTCTGAGAGAGGCTTTGGTCGTCAACTTTTCCCAACTTAAAGAATCGCCACTTCCCCTCTACCCCTATCACTGAGAGAGAGAGAGAGAGAGAGAGAGAGAGAGAGAGAGAGAGAGAGAGAGAGAGAGAGAGAGAGAGACCATATTCATATCCATCTTTTTACAGCTCCCTTCGCCTCCATATCAGAAGCAACCTACATTCTACAGAGATTAGTCTTCCCCACCTCGCCCCAGGTAGCAGAGAGACAATTACAGGTAAAGCCTCGTCTCTGTGTGGCCTAAATAAGGAAATGGACCTGAGTAATCCGTCTTCAAAGGGGATTTTCTTTTTTTTTAGCAATTATCAACTATTCTCTCTTTTTTTTTTTTCGTTCTGTAATTATGTGTTTCTGTCATTGTGCGGTTATGAAATTTACATTGTTTTTCAGTTATGTCTTTTTGTATGTTTTTTTTTTTTTTTTAAATATCAGCTGTACTTTTTTGATTTTGTGTGTGTGTGTGTGTGTGTGTGTGTGTGTGTCAGATTTTTTTGTCTTTGAATACGAGAAAATGTATATATTATCAGCTGTACTTATTTTCGGCCTCATTCTTCTATGTCTGTAAATATTTATGTATGTTGTCAGCCAGTTTTCCTCGATTTCGGTTCCAGTTACGTAGCCTGTGTCTGTCGATATGCATGTATAAAATTATCAGCAATATTCCTCTTGTATTTCGGCCTCGTATTTTAGGATTTTATTATAATTCCTTCTCACCTGTATTACTATTTCCTTCCAGGTTGGTCTGAAAGGTAAGGAGACGGACAGGTATCGAGAGGAGTCCCGTTGCCTATATGTTTTAGTGGGCTTGAGCGGCGTGGCTTTGCATGTTACGGTAAGTACGGTAATTCTGAGAGCAAAACAGGTGAGAGTGGGCCTGTACTGGGAAGATTTGGAGATAGTGGACGACTTTAGGTACTTGGTGGTGGAGATGCGGGAGATGGAACCGGAAGACGTGAAGTAAATCGAAGGGTAGGAGAAGGGGAAAGAGTACTGGGGCATTGGAGAGGGTTGGAGAAGGGGCAAGAGCACTGGGGGCACTGAAAGGGTAGGAGAAAGGACAAGAGTACAGGGGGCATTGAAGAGGGTAGGAGAAGGGGCACGAGCACTGAGGGCATTAGAAGAGGGTACAAATGAGCACAACAGAGTACGAATGAGTGCAAACAGCAACACACCATTGGTCTTTCGGAGTCAGTTTGCTGTAGAGAAAATTGTAAAGGGGGAAACTATTCTCTGTTAATGGGCTAGGATGTGTTATAGCTAGCGTAAGTATTCTCTGTGTTAAAGGCAAGGAAGGCACAGCAGGAAGGCTCCCCTGCTTTGAGAGTCTGGAACCACGGGCATATAAGCAAATTTATGACCACACCCATACATGCCAAGTGACCATGACTGCAACTGAGGGTGGTAAAGGGAGAGGGTCGGTGTTTGGGCGATGGTGGGGATGGTGATGGTGGTGATGCTGCTGCTGGTGGTGGAGAAAACTGGGCACGGTAATGGAAGGGGGGAGTGGTGGTGGTGTTGGTGGTGGTGGTGTTGGTGGTGGTGGTGATGGTGGTGGTGGTGGTGAAAATAAGGTATAGCGATGGAAGGTGCGAGTTGGGTTAGTGGTGATGGGGATGGTCAGTGATGTCTGAGTGTGGTGATGGTGATGACTGTGATGAAAAATAGGGCATGGTGATGGGGGGAGGGGAACTGGTGTAAGTGGTGGTGGGTGTGGTGGTAATGGTGATGTGTGTGTGTGTGTGTGTGTGTGTGTGTGTGTGTGTGTGTGTGTGTGTGTGTGTGTGTGTGTGTGTGTGTGTACCAAGTTATAGTATTCTAGATTGGAGCTAGGATCCATATTTACATTTATCCAGTCTGTTTTTTAACGTACAATCCCGATATCTGTGCTTCTATTTGCGTGCGCGTGCGTGAGTGTGCGTGCGCTATTGATGATCCACTCCTAGTCAGTCTTTAAAGCCTCGGTGTTTTCATTATAGCGTCCCTGTGATATTGTAGATCAAGGGATTCAAACAGATGTGTGTGGTTCTTTGATGTACCTTTCCCTTTTGACTCACTGGTTACCCATATGTCGCCCCCCCCCCTCTCTCTCTCTCTCTCTCTCTGTCATCCCATCTGACTATGCTTGAATTCAGTTTCTATACTCACTGCCCCCTCCTTCTCTCTCTCTCTCTCTCCCTCCTTCTCTCCCGATCCATTTCTCTCTCCTCCTTTTGTTCACTTTCTCCCCTCCCTTCTCTCACTTCCCTTCTTTTGTCTCACTCCTCCCTCCTCCCTCTCACTTCCTTGTCCTGTCAACCAACCCTTCCTGTCTTTAAACCCCACTCACTCTCTCCTCTCTCCCACTATCCTAATCCCACTCTCTTCCTTCCTACTTCTCTCTTCCTCTCCCTCTTCCTTTCTTCATCTTCTTCTCCACATTTCTACATCTTCCGAACTAGAAATACGTGACTTTAAATCTACACTCCCCTTCCCCCCTGTAAGTCCTCCCAGTGCACTTACTTATTTTTTTTTTACATCCCTTTCCCCCTCTCCCTTCCCTCTCTCCCACCCCCCCTCCTTCCCCACGGACGTACCACCTTCTGTACATTTTCCTCCCTCTCTTCTGTTCTCCCTCCTTCCCTCCCTCCTTCCTCACATACGTATACGTACCCCTTCTGTACATCCGGCTTTTCCCTTTCTTTCCCTCCCTTCTTCCAGTGTGCCTAGCCTACCTCCTATACACCCCTCCTTCTCCCTTCCCCCCCTCTCCTCATATTCCTAACTCCTTCTCTACATTCCTCCCTCATCCCTTCTCCCCCTCCCTCTCTCTAGCCTACCACCTATACATCTCCCCTGCTCCCCCCCCTCCCCCCTCTCTCCACCTTCTGTACATCCCTCCCTCTTCCCTTCCCCTCCCCGCCCCCTGTCTTCTCCTTCTGTACATCCCTGCCTCCTCCTTCCCTCCCTCTTCTCTCCCTCCCTCCGTACACCCAGGGAAGTCGTAAGTTAGAGTCGGGAAATAACTGCTTTCAGGTATAATTCACTGCCGCCATTTCCTCAGACATTGTGAAACTCGCCCGCCCTCCATCATTCATTATTATTCATTATGCCCTGAGTCATTCCTGCCCCGGGTTATTCATTACGGGGCCGAGGAAGGATGGAAGTTCGAGGAGTTATTGTTTTGGCCAGCGACTGAGAGTGTTTGCATTGCGGTCGCCGGCGGTTGACTCGACTCGCTGACTGGCGGAGATTACGACTGTGGTTGCGGTGAATGTGGTGGGTGGTTCAAGTCCGTGATTGTGCTTGAAACTGTGGTGAATGTTGTGGATGGTTCAAGTTTGTTTCTGAAGTTGTGGTGGATGGTTTAAGTTTGTTTCTGAAGTTGAAGTTTGTGAGTGTGGTTGGTGTCGTCAGTTGTGGTAAAAATTAAGTGTTTTGTTTTGGGTCCAAGCTGTGGTGAGCGTGGTTGGTTGTGGTGGTGCTGGTGTGGTAAGTCGTAGTGGGTGTGGTGGCTACGACTGACTGACTGACTGGCGGTGTTTTGATTGTCCATGGTGATTGTGATTGTGGTGGTGACCTAGCTGTGGTGAATGCTGTTGGTTGTGGTTAAAATTGTAGTGGTGGCTGTGGTGGCTGTGGTGGTGGCTGTGGTAGGATGACTGATTGGTGGCTATTGCTGGCCCAAGAATGTGGTGACTGTGGTGGTGGTGGTGGTGGAGTGACTGAAGTAGTGATGAGGGCATTGGGTGTGGTGGTGGTGGTGGTGGTGAAGTAGTGGAGTGAAGTTGTAGCTGTAGTTATGTTGAATTTGGATGGTGACTTTTTTTTTGGAGGAGGGGGAGGGAAAGGAGAACTTGGGCGGTGATCAGTAAAGGCAAGTGGGATCAAATTTTCCAGACAGAACGATTTATTTATATTTATTTTTTATTTTAATTTTTTTTTTGCTACTTAGACATTATTCTTAGGGGATTTTTTTTTTTTTTTTTTTTGAAGGGAAGGAGTTAATGA